>NW_011500116.1:202473-310994 GCF_000495115.2 Populus euphratica
TGGGGACACCAGACCCACACCACAAACTATACGAGTATATGGACGAAGACGGCGTAGGATGGCCCAGCCTGTCACGCTGTGGTTGGGAGACTAAGCCCATTTGGGCCTATTGCATTGTTATTTTATTTATTTAGCCTATTTGGGCCTGTTCATTGTTATCTTATTATTTATGTTAAACAGTTTGGGCCGAGCCCATTAGTTGGATGTTTTAGAATTTACTATTTATATGCTCTCTTGTCATTGTGAGAGTTAGTTTTTGATGATTAATGAAAATTTGCAGATTTTGCATATCTCCAATCCCCTTTCTTCTTCTTCTTTGCTTTCTCTTCTCAACTTCTCCTCTAAAAGCTTCTTTCTTTTCCCGATTTTAATTCTTTTGTTTGTTGTTCCGCATCAGATTTTGCAAGGTGATTATCTGTTCTTGAAAGGGCAGAGCATGCACGCCGTCGATGCAATGGTCTTATGTTGAATGCATGGAATGGCCTTCATGATAAGAGATTAATTGAGGCAAGTTTTAATGATTCTTACGAAGAGATTTTGTATCATGTCCCAAATAGAGAATCTTTATTTTGATAGCTATTTTCCACCGCCACCGAATATTTATTATGCCGAGCAAAGAAAGATGGCAGACAACTCTACAATTTAAGGGAATTTTTTAAGGTAACAATGAGATCGTAGAAAATCTCACAAAGATTAAGAGAGTAATTGTTTTTATCGTTGTCTTTGTGTTTGGAACAGACCCTAAAAATAAATTATTTGGTTTATTTGGTTATATTATAAACATAATTTCTTGTTTGCTGAATTCATTACTATCACGTTTAAACCACATAATAACAAAAAGCAACTTCAAACTATTTTTTTTAATTACAAACACTGTATTTATTTTTGTAAACAAAAGCTGCAAGAAAGAGAAGGAAAAAAAGTAAAAGTAGAAGAACAATAAGAAGGATCATCGTTCATCGACCAAGCAGCTTCCTCAATTTACCACTGGCCTCCACAATTTTGTTCATTGGCAGACATCGTTGCCATATAGGGTAGCTTGCTCTTCCTTTTCTGCTTCTCATTCTTCTTCTTATGCTATATTTTTGTGTCTCCACTGTTCTGTAAAGTAAATAATGGAGAGCGTCTCCATTATTTATGGGCCTAACCGCATCTCTCTCAGTTCATCATCGGCCTCCGTTATTTTGACCGCTAGCTAGACATTGTTGTCGCGTAGGGTAGCTTGCCCTTCCCCTTCTTCTTCTTCCTTTTCTTTTACTACATTTCCCTGTCTCCACTATTCATGGGTCGGACTGGGTCCGACCTAAACCTAAATGCATTGGACCAGATCCAACCCAATAAAATGAAAAAAATTCAAAAAAACTTCTTAGATATTGTGTTTTATTTAAAAAATTAGTGTTTAACATTATTCAATAGCACTACATAATTACATTAAAAGGAGATCGCATATTGACATAGCATTTGCAGAATTTAATCGTAATTTCAATTTTGTTTCTAATGATATTTTACCTGATATTGTTGCACACTTAGGAAGCCATGGAAACTATAATCCTTGTCAGATGAATTTCATATGTGATAGAATTGCAGATAGATTAATGGCACAATAAAAAATACTTATATAAAGTATTGTTTATTTTATGATGTAATAATAGTAGTTAAACCTACAATATTTCAATTAAAACAATCAATAGTAATATATATATTTTTTAGTTATTTTATAACCTCAATTTAAAAAGCATTATTAACCAAACACATTAAATTACTTTTTGTTTAATCTCAATTTCAATCACAATTTTAACTAAACATATATTTTACCAAACTAACATCAACTAAAAGTGTTTTATATAAAAACAACTTTTCGTTCAAACCACAACCACAAAAACTATCACAATACCAAACACACTCTTAAACTCTTTTACAAATATGGATGATGAGTCTAGAAAAGTTTCTAGTAGAAACATTAAAGACGCTTTTTATGGGTTGATAAAACTAGACTTAGAAAACTTGATGGACGCAACAACAGCTGTAGGAAAAACCTTAAGTCAATATAGTATTTGTTCAGGTGACAAGAAAAATAAATATTTTCTACGCTTAAATATTTCTTAAACCTTGTTTAAGTCTTGTATTGGACTTGTGTTTTTTTAGATATTTATTGTCTAGAAAGATAAAATCTAGAGAGATGAGCTCTGATAGACCTTTCAACTAAAAAGATGAAGCTTTTTATATATATAGATTTTCTTAATATAAATATATCTAAGATATTTCATATAGATATATAAGTTATAAGATATTTAATATAAATATCTAAAATATTTATAGAGATATTTATGGAGATGTGTGCATTGTATAAAACATTTATGTAATATCTTCATGTATCATCACTAGATTATAGACTAGATGACATAAGATGTAGGGTTTGAAACACTAGCAGCTTGCAAACAAGTTTCATGTTAGGTTTAGAGGAAACTTTGATATTTCTGTTGACACTAATGATAGACGAAAAGAGCTTTAGAAGAATGTGTTGTGTGTGCTTGTAGAGAGCAAAGTGATGCTTAAAGAGGAAAAAGATGGTTGGATTAAAGATTATTGTAGAGAAGAAGATCTTGTCTTATATATATGGTCGTGAACCTATATAGGTGTATCCGTGCAAGAATAGGATAATCAATGTGTTTAACACCCATAAATTTGGACAACTTGAAAACAATTTGTGTCTTGAAGGATCTTTGCGTTGAACGTGTTTGGGAAGGCAAACCATAGTTATTAGAACCGATCTAAAGGTTGATCTGATCAAGAAACCGAGTCCCGGGTTACATGGGTTGACTCATGTCAACTAGGGCCAACCTCAATCAACCTGGAAAAATTAAAAAAATATTTAAAGTTTTAATATTTCATATGAGAAATTAAAAAATAACATATATGAATATAAGCTAGACATGTTATAAATAATGAAGTTCAAAAGATTATTTTTTTAAAAAAATTATTTGAATATAAGCTAGACATGTTATAAATAACGAAGTTCAAAAGATTATTATTTTAAAAAAAATATTATTCCACATTTAAAAGATACTCTAGTAGTATGTTATTCTTTTAAGTTGAAGTATTTAAATCAAAATTTTTTTTTATCTTATATTGAAAACATAACTTTTATCTTATGAACATAGAGTATATATACTAAATGATTTTAAATCTCACATTGAAAAAATAATTTTTTTTTGTAAACATAGAATATATTTATTAAAAGGTTTGAATATATATATATATATATATATTTGGCTAGGAGAAAAATATATTTGAAAAAAAAATTCAGATCTCAATCAAGTTTTGCTGAATTTTTGCTCATCCCGATCTTTTATCTTACCTGAATTGGTCCAATCAGCTAATCAATTGAGTCCTATATATAACATTAACCCGTCGGTCAATCTGAGTTTAATAACTATGAGGCAAACAAATAAGATTGTCTAGGATCAGCATATTTGTATGATGCATCTATCACACACACACACACACACACACACACACATATATATATATATATTACTCTTGAAAAACTATAAAAAATAAAACTTGGTAAAGTATTGAATCTCATATTTAATATTATAAAACTAAAATATCTTCACATATTCAAATTATTATATTATTAGAATCATTATTTTTATCCGTACAAATCTTTTTTTTTCAAATAAAATCTATATATAAAATAAATAAATAAATAAAGTGTTAAATGTGACTATATTTTTTTTTTATCAAGGCTCCAATATTTTTTAACATTACAAGATTATAATTTAAATTTTAAAAAAACCTTGTATTTTAAATAGTTTATTTTTATCATATACAAATAAAATATTAAAGACTACAAGTCGAAGTTAAAATAAGACAATAATCAAAGGTTTCTTATAACAAAAATAATAACATCCAATTTATTATTATTATTATTATTATTATTATTATTATGCTAAAGATAAAAATGTCATTGAAATGAAAATGAGGAAGGCTTATACATCCTAGATTTGAAACCAACCAAAATACAAGATGATTCTCTAAATATAAAATGAACATTTATGCCATATTAAGGGTGCTAAAAAATAATATAATAATAAATTTACTTTAAAATTAGAATTTTAAAATCCACATGTAAAAATTATTCGGTACACTCATTCATGACTTATTCATGGTAATCCATCAATAATACTTCTTTTCTAGCGCATGATTAGTACTTAAAAGTGCATTTTTATCATGGTTTTATATCATCATTTTGCACTTGAAGTATCAATAACTCCTTAACAAAAGCATGTTTTATAATAATATATCTAATAATATAAGATACCTTTAATTTGTGGTAAATGTCTATTTTTAATGCAGGCCTATCACATAAATGAAAGGATTGAGTGATGACTTGAAGAACTTAAATTGCAAAGATAAAGAGATGGCCAAACTTAATTATTCGGTACACTCATTCATGACTTAGTCATGGTAATCTATCAATAATACTTCTTTTCTAGCACACACTATTTTAATGTAAATTAATTTTTTTAAAATTTGCAATGTCTATGTGCAACATTTATAAGAAAAAAAATGAACATTGAAACTAAGATTTAAAAAACATAATCATGTTAACAATCCTCAAACCATTATTAGGAGGGGTTAAAAAATGGCTTCTTAAAATGCCTTTTTTGTTGGACTACAAGAGAGAAAAAAACTAAATTACACTGTTTAAAATGACTTTTTCCATTGGAGATGCACTCAATACTGATTCAAAAAGATCTAAAGCCTAGAATATATAATAAATAGTCTAAGAAAGAAAGTTTAATGGTTGATCAAATCAAATTAAAAGCTATGCATCTTAGCAACACTTGTAGAAAAAACATAAAGATATCTATATCAGCCCTCTTTCTCGTTTTTCCTAAGTAATTGTGCATCTAGGAAATGCAAGTTGCATAACATGCATTATGCTACACAACTTTTTTTGAGTATTTTTTTTGGAATTTAGCATAGAAAAAAATTTAAAAAATAACATAATTCCAAACTTAATTAGAAAAATAACACAAGTTAGCAAATCACCTAAGTCATATATAACTCTTTTAAATTATTAAACAGACTAGAACAAATTAAAATAAGTAGAGAGGAGATAGAAAAAAAAAATAGAGACATTTGAGGTACACTAAAACTCTAATGACAATATCACCTGTATCATCACAAACATCTTAACGACATGAATTTAATGACATTAAGAAAACATATCATTAAAAAGATATTAATAAGTAGAGTCCAACAACACCAAGAAAAATCATCAACAATGATCGAAGTGGGCTATATGAGCCGCATAAAGGTGAGTAAGCTACTATCCACCTTTGGATAGCTCGTGTGCCCTATTTTGATCATTGTTGGTGAAATTTCTTGGTGTTGTTAGACTCTTCTTATCAAGATCTTTTTGATGGTATTGTTTTTGTCATCATCGAACCTTTAATGTGTCTTTAGGGTCTTTTTCTTTCTTTTTTCTCTCATTTCTCTTTATGTATTACAATAAAGAAAAAGAAAAAAGAAGAAACAAAGAAAAAAAGTGACTCATAAGGCATACCAAAGCTCTAATAACAACATCATTAGTACCATCAGAAAGATTTAATGATAACACCTTTAATGTCACCGAAAAGATCTCGATGAGACAGATATAATAGTAACAAAAAAAGTCATCAACAATAATTATAGTGGTTCACACGAGTCATCCAAAGGTAAGTAAGCCACCCACCACCTTTTAGCAACTCGTGTAGACCATTTTGGTTATTGTTAGTAATTTTTCTTAGTGTTATTGGGTTTATCTCAATGAGATATTTTCAATGATACTGAGTGCATTGTCAATGGAGCTTTAATGTGCCTTTTGAGTCTTTTTTTTCTTCTGTCCTCTTTTCTTATTATAATTTATACCAACTCATTTAATAATTTAAGAGAGTCCAATGTTACACATTCGACTCATGAGTTGCAAATGTCATGTACAACTCGCTAAATTATAATATTTTTTTAAATATTTTATGGATTTTTTATTTTTTTACTATGTTATATTCCAAAACACTCCATTTATCTCATTTATCTTAAGATGTGTGGCGTGTAATTTCAATAAGTTCCAAGAGACTTTCTCATACATATTATTGGAAAATATCATGTTACTAATTTTCTGATCTAAGAAATAATCACCTCAATTATGGAAGATTACGTGAAGAAGGCAAGTTATTTTTGAAACACTTAATGTTGGTCTTTGTTTTAAGGCTGAAATAAATAATGATAAGTTTCTCCATTCAAAATAGAAAAATCTAAAGGCGAAGGGAAACAAAGTCAACACCACTTAAAAGGTATAAAAACTCAAGAAAGTGTTTGTACCTTGGAAATGAATTTAGATTTAATGTTGTTCCTGATCTTAAAAAACTGAAGCTAAAGCTAAAAATGAATTTGAACTTGAAACATCAAGTTAAGTTTATATATTTTTTAAAGCACTTATACAATAAGATTATTTTCATACTAATATATTTATTTGTAATTTTCTTTAGACTATTCCTTTTATTCTAATAAATGGATGCTGTCATAAAACGTGGAGTTCTAATTTTTTACCAGTTTAAGACTTTTACATTAATGTTAAAATATCAAATTACCAAGTAATAAACATTAGACAATCATCATTAAAATTTAAGAGCTTCATGTCCAATAACATTGAAATTTATAGCTGTTAAAGAGAATGAATTTGGTGCTTGACATAGAGAAACAAATGTCACTATTTAGAATGGTTTTAAGAACTGTAAATAGCATTGATATCTATAGCTAAACTACTTATTGTCCATCATTGATGGCAAGAGAAAGAAAATCTAATATGTGTAAAAAAAAAAAAACTAAACTTGATAGCTAGTATAAAGGAAAAGGGAAAGGAAGAAGACCATAAAGAAATTTTAAAAGACAAAATGAGAAATATTGAAAAAATCATAACAACTACTATTTGATGTACCATACATATTCTTCATTTTCAAATCAAATTAAATCATTTAATGATGGATATTTTTTTATTATACTGCATAAGCATTAACCTGTTTGGGAGTGTGATTGTGGTTGTTTTTCAAAGGCATACTGAAATGCATCAAAATAATATTTTTTTTTATTTTAAAAAAATTACTTTTAAAATCAGCATATCAAAACGATCTAAAATAGACGTAAAAAAATTCATTTTTAGTAAAAAAATGAATTTGATGGCAGGTTTCAATTCAAGAAAAATATCATTATTCATAGATATCAAGATCTCAATTCAACAATACAACACCAAGACGATTCCAATCCTAACCCATACTAAAATTAACAATTTTCCTATTTCAAAGGGTGTTCATAAATATAAAAATTCAAGACAAACACACAATACATATCTTATCATCAAAATACTTTAGTCTAACTTTCTTTCTTTCCTTCCTTCCCAAAGTATGTTGCCCATGATATTTGTTCAACTCACCTTAAGAGTAATAAAATTTCAGAATTCCTCATTTCTTATAAATTAACTAATTTAAGACATGATAGAGCACTATGTAAGAATAACCTAACTAACGATATATAAGAGACACATGGTATGAGAGTACAACAATATAATGGAGTGTGCAACTCTTAATGACTTAAGAACCAATATAAATTATGAGTGTATTTGTTTTGTAGCTGACTAAAGTACTAAGGAAGTGACATTGAAAATACTCATCTTATATAGTTATTCAATTTATAGCAATGGAGATTAAAAATTTTTAAAATCAAGAAATACTTTATAACTAATATACAACCTTCTAAAGCGACATTGAAAATAAATACCTCATATCAAGTAGGTTTGGCTGAAATATAAATTTTTTTATACATTGTAACCAATAACCCTTTACACATAAGAAAAAAAAATCATTCAAAAAGGCACAATCAATTAGAGTTATGAAACATAAGTAATCAAGTAAAATTGACCCCTCACTACCAAAAACACAAATAACACATGTTCTTATTAAAGCAACCTCATCTATATTAACATTCTAATTAAATCTCTTAGAGTATACAAACAATCAAAATAATAAAAACAAAAATCATAATAACTTACAGTAACAACAACTTCTCGTGAGTTTTATTCCATCTCCTATTCAATCTTGTCCTTTTTAAAGCAATTGATATAGATGGCTAGTTGAAATTGATGAAATAAATAATTTAACTTGGAAAAAGATAGTGAGAAATTGATGAAATAAATAATTTATGGTTAGTTATGAAGATTATTAGTTGAATAATAGTTTGATTATTTATATTAAAAAAAATATTTAAAAGTTTTGATAATGAGAAAATTCTATAATATTTTCTATATATCAAGTCTCGAGGAAGCAATAATGAGAGAATTTCATGAAGTATCTTTTTATAATATATGTAAATTTTCTAACTTTCCATTTTTTTTTTATTTTTTGATCTTTATTAATTTAGTTATACACTTATATTATTATTCTTCTATTGAAATTGAATCTTGAATCCATAATAAACATACTTTATAATCTACTAGTAAATCCATGAAACATGAATTTCACCCATTCATCCACCCTCTAAGTCTACTTTAATTTTCAAATCCAAAGTAAATTATGTACAATATTATCACAACACTAGCAGGACATATCTAACATACCATTTGTAGCATGACTTGTGGAGTCATAACCATTTTCCTACTTCACTCAAATCTTGATGAGAATGTCTAAGTACTGTAAAAATTATGCTCCCAAAAGCTTTAAAGTTCAAGTAGAAAAAAGAGATTTAAAAAAAAAAAAAAAAACTCAATCAAGAGAAAAGGAAAGGAAGGAATATCTTACCAAAATGTATTTTCACATCTTCATATTTCTTTTCCAAACAAAAGAGATACAAAAATCAAATATCCATTCAAAAAAATAGAAAAAGGAAGGATTACCTTTCCACAATAGTTAGGTCTTCATTTCTTCATATCTTTTCTCCTACTCTCTGTTCGCAGATCCCTCTCCCTCCCCTACCGGTTCAATAAAACAAAAAAAACCCATCGCCATGTCTCCGTTGATCCATACCTAACTCCTCAAACCCTCCTTTTATACAAACGTCCCTCTCCTATCTTTCCCTGTAGTTTTCTCTAACCTTCTTCTCTCCCATTTTATATCACTATCCTAGCATGAAGATAAGGTTGTACCCATATCTCAAGTGTTTGCAAAAATGAAGAAGGTTACTTGAATATCATGCTTTTAGACGCAAGAAGTCAAAACAAATGATACAAATAAAATAAAATTATGGTAGCTAGGCAACCACGTAGCATCATGTGAAAAAAGTTCTCTCTTTTAACAATAATGGAGTTTCTGCAATATCTATGGTGAGAGGGTGCATGGAGACAACCTCTAAAATATAAGGAGCCATTTCTCTTAGTTATTTGATATTTTAATGGTTTAAGATTCTTGAAAAAATGGAAATCAAAATTGGAATCACGAGTTTCTCTATTTTTTGATGAACAAATGGAATGGGATTTCTTCTTTACGCAAAGAAATGCTTGAATGTGAGAAATCTTAATACTAGTCGGAATACAATTTTATTTATTTTTGTGTTTTAAAAAAATTTAAAAAAATTATTTTTTTATTTAAATTAATTTTTTGATGTATTAAGATGATCTTAATATACTGATGTTAAAATAATATTTTAAAAAATAAAAAATAATTATTCTAAAACATCTTTTAATATGCTGTAGTCTGAAATTCGTTGAATCTCTAAATATTTTTTATTGATCACTTAAAATAGGAAGTGATCAAAGAGGATTCTTCCTCTAAAGTTGACGCATAAAGATGCAATAAAAGACTCCAACATCCATTTCATTTTAACATAAACACTTTTAAGCGACGGTTGTCATTTAATGAACTCTTAAATATGTATTCTTTGTAGGTCCCAACTGTTTGTTACTTTAGGGGTATTTAGAGTGAGTTTTAATTTATTTTTAATTAAAATTTAATTTTTTAAAATTATTTTTTTTAGTTTTTATATTATTTTGATATATTATATCAAAAATAAAATTTTAAAATAAAATAAAATATTTTAAAAAACAACTATCATCATAATTTCAAATAATATTTTTATATTTTTTGGCCGAAGAAAAACACTCACCACTAAAAAATGAACCCAAAATGAAATGCTTCCGAGCCATTCAGTCTATTCCTTCTTTTATAAAAGCTTCGGTGCCTTCTAGGAACTTTTATTTTTTTAAAGAACTTATTCATATACTAAAAGAAAATAATGTTTTTATGTGATACGGTGTAATGATAAATTTTGCTAATTATTTTTACTGTAGCAATATTATAAATATGGCAAAATTATGATTTTCAAGTTATTTGTTTTTAGAAAAAAAGTTTTTCTTATATTTTTTTTTACCTGATATACCTATTTATCATCATTTTTTTTATCTTTATTTTATGTAATATTTTTTATTTATTTATACTTTCTTTTGAAAAAAATATTATATTTTACTTTTTACATTTTGAATATTTATTACTCTATAATTGACTTATTTATACTGTTTCTTTTGTTCTTATATTTATTCTTTTGTAATTGTTTTTAAAAAAATTCTTTATACTTTCCATTTTTTTGAAAAAAATAATATATAAACACTAAGAAAATGATGTTTTGTTATAGCAATCACAACATTAATTTAATTTTTTATTATTTTAAAAATTAGCTTAAAATCTTACATGTTTTTATTAATATATATAATATTTACTATAATTTATTATATATAATCATTAACTTTTTAATTTATAGTTATCTTTTTATTTGATATCAAAAAACATGTTAATAACACCTTCATAATAATTCTTTTGCTTTAAAAAAACATTAATCAACCTGTAGCAACATTAATACTTTATTTTTTATATTTATTAGTATAAATAATTCTTGAAATATTTAATTAAATGTATACATAATTTTTTTATTAGTAATTAGAATTTAAAAAACAATTTTAAAAATTTTACATATTTTTTTAACAAAAACAGTTATTTGAACCACGGCAATGCATGAATAGTTGAATATTAAATGAACTAAGTGATCCAGTCCTGTAAATTTGAACCATCAGTTTAACCATCCAAGTTGAATAGTGTATATCTGTAGTTAATATGAGGCACAATGGCGACAAAAGTAGAGTAAATCTAAGGTTTAAATTTTAAAATAGGCTTAAAATATTTTTTATATATTTATTTTCAGTTTAAACGTGGATGGTCTATTAATTAAAATATAGTTAGAGATTTAATTTTAACTACATTGGTGACCGTACCAGTTTGAATAGACAAAACTTATTTTAAAGTGTAAAAACAATATTTAAGTGACAATAACATTTTTAAAGAAATAAAGAAACTTGAGAATTGAGTTAAATCTCAGTTAACTATGATAAAAAAGAATAACAAAAAAAATTATATTGGCTCAGGTGCTTAGAATGTAAAATTTATGATCTGATTTATAATATTAAGATAATTTAATAAAATAAAAAATAAAAAAAATAATTATAAAAAAATATTTAAAAAGACTAAACAACTTGATCTAATTTTTTAAACTAGTAATTGGAAAAGTTAACAAAATTTCGATAATATGTAAAATGGTGGGGGATGAGTAGAAAAAACAAGTTCTAACAAAAAAAAATTAAAAACAAAATAAATTGCAATAAATAAAATAAAGATTAATCTGATATAAAAATTTCAATAAAAAAAAATTAAAAACAAAAAAAATAATTAAAAAAATAAAAATTAAATCTGATATAAAATAAAATAAACTAAAATATTGAGAAATACAATTAAAAAAACAATTCAATTAAGAGAATGATATAAAATATTGAGAGATGTAATTGAAAAAATAATTTAATTACAAAAATAATTACAAAAAACTTAACAATTAAGAGAATGAGTACTAAATTTGAAAGGTAAAAAATTAAATGAGGGTTAAATTAAAAGAAAATCTCAATTCTATATATTATTTAAAGTAAAAAAAAACATCAATAAAAAAAATTAAATTTAAAAAAAATTAAAGAGGTATTTTAAAAATATGTATGAGACTCCAAAACCAAGAACAAGAGAGAAAAGAAAATAGTGAAAAAAAGAAAGAATCACCTAAGCAAAACCAAACATTTTTTTGGTACAAACACCGCTTATTAATGGAGGCAACTCTGTAAGGAATAAAACACTGTCATGGAATCCATATTTTGGAATTAAAAAAAAAAAGGTAAAGTGAGTTTATTTGTTTGGAATTAAAAGAATGATTATTTTAAAAAAAAGCCATCAATACTTTTATTAAAATCAATTATTTGTTCGTAACATGAATTTTTTTTTTTTTATAAATTCCCATTGATTTCTTCTTTTTAATAACTAAATAACAAGTTCACACGTCAATTGGTATTACAAGTTACTAGGTTGAATGTTAAAGATTTTTTATTGAAGAATAATTTGAAATAAAAATCTAATCTTAAATATATTTATTAAACATTTTAAACAAAATTTCAAATAGAATTTGGATGACAACTAAATAACCATTGTTTTAAATGACATATCAGTAATCAACGTAACAATTTGAGGGGGAGAATTCTAAAGCCCTTTGGAAGTAGAGGGAAACTAAAATAAATATGTGAAATCCGAACATATACAATTTGTTTTTCTTTTTAAATCCCGCCACAAAGGTATTTTTTCAATGATTATTTTTTCCAAGATACTTGTTGTTTTGATAATTTGGTTTTGGTTACAAGAAATTAAAAACAAAACATAAAAAAAATACTTGGTTATTAACCCATGACAATGTAAAATTACCTATAAAATAATTGTCAAATATAACAAAAAAAAAAACTTAAATGAAAGGCAAAAACATTATGGCTAAAAGCATTTTACTATTCACCGCACCAATATAAATGTTTTTTTGTTCTTAAAAAAATTAATAAATTTGTTTTTAAAAGTAAATTGATCTTTTCATATAATTTATTAGTTATTATAAAATATCCCTGAGACAAGCCAGTATTTCACTGTTTTTTGCAAAATACAATTATTAAATTATTCTTAAAAACTAAAAAATTAATTATTTTTGCCTTTTTCTTATGGTTAGCACAATCCAATTATAAAAATACACTTAGAAGCAAAACTTAATGAACTGTCTTCCACTGGCTATTTTGTATTTTAATCCTTTTTTTTTATATATAAACATGTTGATTTAGAGTTAATTCAATAATTTAATAAATTCAAATAATATTAAAAATAAAATTTGATTAACACGTCCATCGCAAGCATCAGCATATGGGATGCTTTGTTGACTAAGGCAGTGTTTAGCAGCCAATGGTGAACTTTCTTGGTATGATTGAAATGATATCGGCAGGCACTTCCTTTCTTGGCGGCACGCATTGCATTTTTGACCTCCAGTTTAGCACTAGTGGATTTATTTTTTTTATTCTCTCTCCATCTCGATTTCCATGTATATTATTCTAGATTTTTAAAATATTTTTTAAAATTTAATCTATGATTTTTTATTATTGTTTTTTATTTGAAATAATTTGTAAAATTAAATTTTAATTTTATTCTTGAGTTTTTTTATATATCAAATTTAGTTTTTATTTTTTTAATTACTATTTATTTTGTTTTAGATCATTGTTAGAATTGATTTTATTTTTTTACAATTTTATTCTTTAAATTTTTTTTATATGGTTTAATCCTTATTTTTTTATTGTAATTATTTCTGCTTTGCCAACTTTTAAAATTAAAATTATTTTTATAATTTTATCTTTTAAAATTAAATTAATAAAAAATTAAACATCTCGAATAAATCTAAATTTAAGATTTTTTAGATTGCAGGTTTGGAAAATTAATCTAGTTTTAGAGAATTTGTTTGGGATAGCTTCCCCCCCCCTCCTTTTCTAAGCTAATGTTTATTTTATTTTATTCTTCAGTATTTATTTGTTTTTTGATTTTATCCTTCTATAATTTTTTATTTATTAGATTTAATTTTTATTTTTTTATTGTTGTTTGTTTTGTTTTAGATAATTTTTAAAATTGATTTTTGTTTCAAATTCCTCCTCCTTCAATTTTTTTCTTATAAGATTTCATCCATATACTTTTTATTGCAATTCTTTCTACTTTGGCAACTTTTTACATTTCAATTCTTTTAACAATTTTATATTTCAATGTTAAATTGACAGTAAAAAATCAATTCTAAATTTAGAAAATTTGTTTGGGCTAGCTTTTTTTTTTCTAAGATAATGTTTATTTTGTTTCATCCTTCAGTATTTTTTTTTAATTTTGTTCTCTTTTAATTTTTTATTTGTTAGATTTTATTTTTATTTTTTAAAATTATTATTTGTTTTGTTTTAGATAATTTTTAGAATTGATTTTTTTTTACAATTTCATGCTCCTTTAATTATTTTCAATAAGATTTGATCCATATTCTTTTTATTACATTTCTTTATGCTTTAGGAACTTTTTTCATTTCAATTCTTTTTATAATTTCGTACTCCAATATTAAATTAATTGTAAATTAAAATTTTTAATTGATTCAGGATTTAAGATTTTATAAATTATAAATTTGAAAGATTAATCTAAATTTATAAAATTTGTCGACATATTAGTCTATTTTTTTTAGTTTTATAATTTAATATTTATTTATTTCTTAGATTTTATCCCCTTTCTTTAATTGAATCCAAGATCAATTGCTACCCGATCAAGACCCAACCAGTGGGACGATAAATGAAGGAAAAAGAAAGAGGCAAGTTGTCCATCTGAGTTAGGTCATTGCAATCGTTTTCATTATCTAGATTGTCAATTCAACGAGTTAACACATGTCAATATAATATCTCAGGGTCTTTGCATTTCACATATTAACATAAGTCACCATATTTTTATTTTCCTAGATTTTTCTTAACGCAGATATCGGGTTTGGATTCGGGCCACAGTGACCCCGAATCTAGATCAGAAAATCGTGGTGAGCTCGGCGGTTCAAGTTCCATGAATTGAAGCAGAACAGGACTGACTTGCTTTGATGTGAAGGTTTAGTGACCACCCGGCCGTTGCTATCGAATCTTTCATGAACCCATGGCTCCATCGTTAAAAAAATCCACTTGCAATTGGCTTGCGGTAGCGTTCTGCTTTTCATACGATACGACCGATGGAAATGACAGGATAAATTATTGCTCAAAATATCCTTATATAATACATATTTTTTATTTTTTAATATATATTTTTATCAAGTTTATTATTCCAATTGATATAATATTATTTTTTGCTCTTAAAAGATCCTTGAACACTTCAAGAGTAAATTTTGAATTTTTCAAAAAATTTAAATTCTTTATTTTAAAATTTAAGATTTTGTATAATCTGAATCTTTTGTTTTCTAAAATTATTTTGATTAATTTTTAGGAAATCTTCTATTGTAACATTATATAACTTAAAGACAATTTTGAAATGAAAAAAAATATAATTTTGTTAATTTTAATGAAAAAACTTGATAGAAAGACATAATGATACTATGCAAGGACACTGATTAAAAAGAAGGGGCATGTTAGAGATTTGATTGATCAACTTGTCTGAAATGAATGAAAATGTTAGAATTGTTTTTCTATATTGATTCAAATTATTATCCTTATAAATTAATTGTATCAAAATAAATAAAATATTTTTGTATTATAAAAAATAATTAAGTAATTCTTTAACTTGTATTGACTGCTTAAATTAGTAGTATTTTGTTTCTAAAAATACCTTCTTTTCTCATCAATCTTTTCATCTTATATTCCTATATATTTTTCCTCATTTTCTATTTTTTATAATAAAAAATTAAAATAAATTATAAAACAACATAAAATAAATGACCAATAGTAAGTTATAAATATTTAAAAAGATGATCATTGTTTTTTTTTGTTATTGTTATTATTATTATTGTTATTATATCTATTACAGTTTAATTAAATATTATTGGGCCTTGAACTTAAGTAAAGATTGTTTATAAATATGCAAAATTGCAAAACTTTATAAGTTTTTATTTCTCTTGTCCACCAATTCATTTTCAAACTAGGGGTTAAAGTTTCATATATTTCCCTACTTTTTTGTTTGTGCTTAAAAAGTTCTTTTTATTATTTCCAAATAAGAAAATTTACTTTTATTTTCTTAACCTAAACAAAATTGAGATAAAAAATAAAAAATAAGAATAAGATTTTTTTTATAATAGATATATAATATTACAGTAATGAATTCTATCTCAAAGTAATATGAATACTTGATATTTTTTTTATTGGACTGGTATTATTGATGTAATTATTTTTATTATTTTTAAAATATTATTTTTATTTTATTGAATTTTTTCTATAATTATTATTTATTTGTCTTGGGATACAAATTTTAATGATTTGACATGTAAAAACATAATTTACAAAACATTATCAGAGACTAAATTTTGTTTAATTTAAAGTATGATGACCACAAAATTTCAATTAAATACTTTTTATAAGAAATAAAATATAGGACCGAAGTAAATACATATTAATAAAAACTTCATGTCGTAGTAACATGACAAATGTCAATTTATAACGCGTGTTAATGATACTATATTTATATTATGTTTTTTTTTAATTTTCTTATTATAATTTCATTGATATTGGATTCTTTTGAAGATGTAAAGTTGAGTTTGTTTGGTAAATGATGAATTTTTTCCAATAAAAAGTGCCCTAGCATTACAATCAAATTTCACTTTATGAATTTTCTTTAAGAAAAATTATTGGAGCTCTTAGTAGATAAGAAATGATATTTTGTGCTTTGTTGCTATGAATACTCCTGGCATGCACTTGGAGTGGGAGGTTTTCTCAAAGCTTTTATTAATAAATAGAATTACTTATTTTACTAAAATAATTTGTGTTTTGCCCGGCTACTTCACTGATTATATAAATAGAGAAGGTGGTTCTCTTTTTGTTTTAATTATATCTTTTAATTTTTTATCTTGATTGAATCATTTTTATTTTTTTATTTTATTTTTTAATATTTTATTAATTTTCAATTATTTTTTATAAATTGTTTCATTTTTTTCTATAATTTTATCATTATCTTAAATAAATATCTTGACAATTGATTGATACTTAATTTTTAAACATCTATTTTAATTAAAAAAAATTTAGCTTTTTTTTTCAATTTTAGTTTTTAATATTTTTCTTTTTAGCTTTTTTTTTTTCAATTTTAGTTTTTAATATTTTATTGATTTTGAATTTGTCTTCACAATTTATTTCGATTTGCTTTCTATGAGGTTATCACATTCTCAAATAAAAGTCTTGACATTTTGCTAGTGCTTAATTTTTTATTAATACTTAAAAGTGTATTTTTTATCAAGGTTTTATATCATCATTTTGCACTTGAAGTATCAATAACACCTTAACTAGAGTATATTTTATAATAATATATCTAATAAATATAAGATACCTTTAATTTATGGTAAATGTTCATCTTGAATGCAATCCTATTACTTAAATGAAAGGATTGATTGATGAGTTTAACTATTAAAATTGAGAGGACAAAGAGAGGGCTAATCTTAGAAAAGACATGCTGGTTTAGTCCAAATTGAAACATTATTCAGTCATTCGGTTATATTTGGAGTTGCAGATCTTGGATTTTAATTTGGTTTATATGACTAGAAAGCTAAGACATAAGCCTAAAATATTCATAAAGAGTCCAAGACTCAGTTCTGCCTTTTAGAAGTCTAAATCTTAGCATCAAAAAAGAAGTCCAAATCTATCATACACCCCAGACATTGTTCAGTGTTCAGCCCATATCTCAAGTTCTAGATACTTGTAAATGTTGTTAAGTATTCATGATTATAACTTATATTAACAACAAATCAAGTTCCTTTCACATCACGTGTATCGGTTATATCATATGGTTGGGCTATGAAAGTGTCAAGTATTTATTGTATTAAGGGTTATAAAATATAAATCTAGATTAACCATTTAATAAGTAAAGTATTAAAAGTAAAGAAGATAATAAATATAAAACATGTTAGTATCAAACATTAAAGTCCATGTTGAGTTTACACTATTAGTGTAACTTTTTCACCTTAATATGATAAACTTAATTAAACATAATGAAAGAGAGAAACATCAATAAACAACATAAGAACATAAATAAAATATAAGTTAACCAAGTAAAGAAAAGGAAATGAAAATCATAAATAAGAGATTAATATAAGCAAAACTTAAGCATTACAAAAATATAAAGAGAGCAAGAACATGATCTTGATCTAAAAATCAATATACTTAATTGCATGACAAATGCCTCCTTTTATAGGCTAAAATTTAAGACTTTTGATTTGATGACTAATTGTTGAGTGGGTGGCCACATCTTTGGTGACAATCCTTATCTTCTTGTCTGAATAAAATGTCATTGATAACGTTAGAATTTGAACAGATCATAAAAGTTCTAGGAAATTGTCTCAGCTTTCCAATAAAAAAAAAATCAGTGCATTTGGACTTCTAGAATTTGAGATATAAGCTAAACACTGAATAGTATATGAGTTGCAGGATATATTCGAACTTCTCTTTTGATGCTAAGATTTGGACTTCCAAATGGAAAAATTGAATCTTGGACTCTCATGAATGTTTTAGGTCTATGTCATAGCTTTATAGTCATATAAATCAAACTGAAATTCAAGATCTACAGCTCCAGATATGACCCAATAACTTAACAATGTTCTAATTTGGACTGAACCAGTAACTATTTTTTAAACTTAGCCCTCTCTTTATCTTCTCAATTTCAGTAGTTAAACTCATCAATCAATCCTTTTATTTATATGATAGATTTGCATTTAAAATGAATATTTATCATAAATTAAAGGTATCTTATAGTATTAGACATGCTATTATAGAACATGCTTTAGTTAAAGAGTTATTGTGCAAAATGATGATATAAAACCTTGATAAAAATACAATTTTAAGTACTAATCAGAAAACAAGGGTAAAGGTGTTTTCAATGAAGCACTTAAAATGAATTCAAGTGTTTAGTGTTTTAAATATTATGGTTTTGATCATTACATAGTCAACTATACCAACAAGAGCTAGTTTATCAAACATTAAGAAAATAGTGGTAAAAAGAATAACTATAGTGATCAAGTATATGAACCTGATCTAAAGAATTTTCAGGCTCTAGATAAGTAGGATAAAGATAGTCCTAATTTATTAGGCTATGTTTGATCTTTATTCACTCAAATTAAGCATACAATTACAGAACTTGGGACAACTAGATTGAGTGTAGTTAGATGTGTCCTCACATAACCTTAAAAAAACTGAAAGTTTAAAAGGGATTGATATATTTTACACCTATATTAATATGGGGATGGAAATTATAAGTTCATTATAGATAGTGAGAATTATATCAATACATTATTTTATGATAGTGTAACTTGTTTAGGCCTAAATTTTATTCCTTACTCTATGCCATATATTGTCTTATAAGTTAAAAACATCTTAATTATAATCAAATATAGATGTATTTTTCCTATTAAATTCCTAGACTACTGCACTTCTAATAGATATAAAGCACCTCATTTTAGGTAGGCCTTGTAATATGACCTAGAGTTTACCATTTTTTGTTTATTATACTCTTTTTCTTTCATTTTTAAAGGGAAAAAGATCTAACATATTAAGTTACCACTAAAGCCAGATGATGATAAAAAGATAGAAATAAAAAATAACTTAACATAATAAATCCTAAGGAACTTGAAATGGAGGTTCATGAAGAATTTGTTATTTTTACCTTAGTTGCCAATGAAGTTATAAAAAGCTCTTCAGATGAGCCATGTAAAGATATAATTGAAAGAGTTTCAAGATATCACTTCCCTTGAATTCCTCATTCCTTACCTTTTATGCATTACATCCAACATGTCATAGATTTTATCCCTAATACTACATTGCTAAACATGCATTATTATATGATGAACCTATTAAACATGTCGAATTGAAAATGCAAGTTAATGAGTTATTATACAAGGGTTTTATAAGGTAAATCTTAAGTCATTATGTAGTAGTTGTCCTCTTAACACCAAAAAAAGATGACGTCTAGAGGATCTATATAGATAGTCAAGTCATCAATAGGATTACCATTAAGTATCATTTTCCAATTCTAGATTGGATGATATTTTGGATATGATAGCAAAAGTCTAATTTATTTATTTTCAAAATTAACTTAACAAGTGTGTATCATTATACTAGGATTAATTCTAAGGATTGATGGAAAACTACAATAAAACTAAAGATGGGTTATATGTGGGATTATCCATCCATTTTTAATGCATCAAGTATTTTTATAAGAATAATAACACACCTGTTTAGGCCTTTCAATAGAAAAATTCTAGGGGTATATTTTAATGATATCCTTATTCATAAAAAAAAAAGTATTTTGGTCACCTTATTCAAGTCTACACCAATCTAAGGAAAGTTTTTTTAGCTAATATAAAAAAGCATTCCTTCTTTAGTAATAAAGTGTTTTTCTTAAGGTTTAAAGTATGATGTGAAAGAATCTCTATTAATCCCCAAAAAGTCTAAGCAATTGTAAATTAATCTATACCTAAAAACATTCATAAGGTTTATAGTTTTCATGAGCTTATTACTTTATATTGTCATTTCATTAAGGGATTTAAGACTATTATATATATTCTATTACATATTACTTGAAACATAGTGTATTTAAATAGACTGAGTTAGCTAATAAGATATTTGAAGAGATTAAAAAAAAGGATGTTGTCAAACTAACATAGGAAAAATAAAGATTTGAAAGAAGTCGAGTGCAAGAAGAAGCCAAAAAGTGTGTGTGTGTGTGTTTAAAAGAGTTGAAGAAGAGAAGAGAAAAACGCTAAAAGAAATAAGAGAAAACTAAGAGAAAAAAACCAAATGTCTATACCAATTCATAAAAAAAAACTTGTCATAATGTCAAAAATTTTATATTAATAATAAATCATTAAATAACCACTCATTACGCTTTTAACCTACTAAATAAAATTTTTTAAATACATAACATAAATAAAACCTAAATAATATACCCAAATAAAAGTACAATAATATAGGTCTGTACATGCTCAATCTCCCAACCAAAGAGAAATGGGTTGGTAATGCAAAATGGTTTGTGTCAATTTGGCTATTCTTTATTGCTTTTGTCAATACACTCATGTAATCTGCTGCATAAGCTTAATGTATTCATTACCTTGCGCCTAAAATATTTATTAAATAAGTTTAGCACTCAAATACATATCCATAACTAATATTTATATTCAAGCATGAGCAACATAGTACTAATATACCAAGCTCTAAAATCTCAATAAACCCCTTAAATTTACATGAAAAATAGCACAATGTAAGACTAGATTTAATTAAATTTTATCTTGATCAATATATGGAAGAACATCCTAAGTGTAATAATATATGGATGATACCAAGATTGATGGTGAAGATTGTTGTTGGAAACCCAACGAGTTGTGATAGGGATACTTTTTCATGCTCAAGTACTACATGATATGAATAATCTATTTTTTCTAAAGGGATATCTATGACTTAATCATAAATACCATATATAGTTAATTTGCTAAGATTATTTATTTGAAGAGTAAATTGCATTTATTTGAAGAGTAAATTGCATAACATTATTTGTTTTAGAGCTTAACTACAAATGAAAAAAAATTAAGCCTCATGGCATGCAAGCATAGAAAGAATAAAAAATTAAAAAATTAACATTTCTAGCTATTTAGAGCATGAGTGTCATAAAAACCTAAATCCAATAAAATAAGTTAGGACAAAGCATCATATACACGATACAATTATATTACTAGTTTAGTTATTTTATTCTTATATATTTTTTAAGGTATAAAAAATACAATTATTCATGATTTTAACATGACATTTGAGTGAGATAAGTATTTATGAATATATCATTCCAGTAATTTGGTTATAATATGTTGATGATTAGTGATCTTTAAAATAGCCATGAGAAAAGGTTTAGTAAACAAGTTTGGATTTGAAATGTCGCACGTGTGCGGAGTCGCGACGATCATCCACCCTTAAAAAATTTTATAAGTATAAACAGATGCATAATATATTCTGGCAAAATATAAAGAGACAAAGAATTCTTATCTTTTATCAGTGAAAAATTAGAACGAGAGTTGCCGCCTAATATTCTGGTTATTAGGAACCCTAACTGGTCTCAAAGATGGGGTATGGAGACTAGTTGCGTTAAAAGAAGATATTAACATGTCAAATATGCAATACCTAAGATAAGATGCGTTGTTTTGTCTGATAACTCTAAGGTTTTGTTATGGTTTCTAATTATTGGTCTGTCTAAAGTTTAAGAAAAGCCCTCATCTATAAACAAATCCTTATGTTATCGGGTAAGAACCTAATTGTTTTATGTCGTAAAAAAATACATTTTTAATATTGAGAATACGTTTAATGTATAAGTTCGTAATCTCTGATACTAAAACAAAACAAAATAAAATTTTTGTTGTTTTTGAAATTTTGGTCAATGTTTTCTTAACTTTAATAAACTAGTTATTAAAGCTAAAATGCATGCTAAGATATTTTTTTTTATGTATAAAAAACACGATATGATTTTTTAGCTTTGAGACACTTGGCTGCATGCACAAAAATATTTTTTATTTTTTCAAATTTTTTTGTATGTTTGGAAGTTTTGAAGAAAACCGGGTATTTTAATACCAGATTTATAGTTTTATGGTATATTTATTTGGAATGGACCAGCACGGCCTAACATAAAAAAAAAAATGATGGGCCAGCACCGGCCCAACATCAAAATAAACCGGCTAGCTTAGTTGGCTTCAGCCCAACATAAAATGAAACGGACCAGCACTGGCCCAACATGTAAAATGAAACGGACCAGCTTTCCTTTTTTTTTTGGAATAGTGCATGAAATGACACCTTTTTGGACATGCTAATAAAAGGAAAAAAAATGGACGGAGTAGAGAAGGAAAGAGATGTACTCGGCTAAAGGGATATGTGGCTGCTATCGTCGGCGGTGGCTTGTAGTGGCAGAAGTGGAGGCTTGCAGTGGTAGAGGTGGTGGCAATGCTTCTCCTTTTTCTTCCTCTCCCTCCTATTTTTTTCTTTTGTTTTCTTCTCCTATTTTCTCTCTTCTCTTTTCTATTCTCTGCCTTCTCTTTTCTCTTGTGTCTCTTTTTTCATCATGCCCCCTATTTTTATAGGCAAAAATGGGGGAAGGATGTGGCTAGGGCTGCCGCTATGTTGTCGCCTTAAAAACTTCCCGAGGAACACATCTCCTTCCTTTTCTCCAACACGTGAAAAGTTTCGGCTAAGTGGGGTTGGTTGGTGTCTTTTTAAAAGAGAGCTGGAAGTGGAATACGGGAAAAAGTCTTCTTCTTCCACTGCTTCACACATCCAGGGGAAGAAGAAGACATATGGTGCTGTTCACAAGAGCACTGTTTCGAGCTTTCCTTTTTTTTTAGGAATAGTGCATGAAATGACACCTTTTTGGGTAAAATACGTCATTTCATTTAAATAAAAACAACGCCAAACTAATGTCAAAATATAAATCAGTTATCAATTTATGACTTGTTCAATCAAGTTCTAAATTACAATTTTGATTAAAAAAATCGATACAATTGCATTCCTGCCAAAAATCAAATAGCAGCCTTAAAGTTGACCGTCTTTTTTACTTTAATCCTTGGTCTTGAACTTATGCAATTTGACCCTCAATTGAATAATAAACTTTTAATTTTTTTAGTTGGGCCCCTCGTTCGGTTTTAATTACAGCCTCTCTATTTACATGTCTTTTTCAGCTTGGTCCTTAGTTTCGAATTTCTTCAATTAAGTCCCTAATTAGCCATCAAAATTCAATCTTTATGCAACTAAGCCCCTGATTTGATTAAATTAACTATTAAAAATTATAATTTGACCCTAGAACTTTAATTTCTTCTGATTAAAGCCAAAATCAACTCCAAAATTAATTTTTCTTGCAATCAAAACCGTCATAAATTCAATTAAACCTTCAATAATATTTAATTGAGTCCATAAACATCTGATTTTGAACTTTTTTTCCTCAAATTGAATTTTTTTTGTCAACAAGACTCTCATCAGTCAATAAAATATTGTCGTATTGTAATCTTTATAATTTTGAACCTTCTCAATCAATTTTTAACCATTTTTAGAGTGCTCTAAAATCCTTTTTTTATTGTTATATTTTTTAATAATATTTTTTTATATTTTTTAAAGAGAGAAAAATGTTAAATAGGTTATGACATGAAATATGTTAAAATAAGTTAAATGTATACATATCTAAACATTTTAGTCCTTAACAAGTGATAAGGTCACTAAAAAAATACATTAAAAAATATTTAATATATAAATCTTTAAAATAGTGATGAAGAATAGGTTTAATAAACAACTTTGGATTTGAAATGTGTTAAATAGGCTAAATGGATGCATATCTAAACATTTTCGTCTTTAATTAGTAACTAGTGATAAGGGCACTCAAAACAAATACATTAAAAGATTAAAAGAATTGAACATATAAATTCTTTTTACATTATTAATCTCTCCCATTATTATAATCTATTAAATTATGACTTAAATTGGTGAGGTGATAGAAGTTAAATTGGTAATTGCCTGGTGTCCCACGCGTTTTAAATAAGAATGAAATGTGTTAGCATATTCTATTTAAAATAACATACTTTTTTCTAAAGGATTTTATTTTTATTGGAATGGAATTTGAAGTATTATTTTTAATGAAAGATTCTTTTCTTGGTAAAGGAAAGATATCATGTTGCTAGTGTTATTAGAATGTATATATTGTGGCTATTTTATGTATTCTTCCAACATTAATCTTGTTGTGGAATTATTATTTGATGCTCGTCGTGATAGGTTTAGTGAAAAAGTTTGCCTTCTTATGTGGATTTTCACAATAGTTTGTGAGGCCTAATAGTTTTTTAGGGTAATAAGTTTTTTTTTAATTAGTAATTGTAATATATTTGGTAGTGAAGTAGGCTCAAGAGTTTCATGTCCTTCTATTTTCTGCTATTTCATGATTAATGTGGGTTTATACACAATGAGTTTTCTTGCGTGGTTAGAATGATAAGCATGTTTTTTCTCTTGCATGGGAGATATGGTGAAAAAAGGAGTTGAGCTCCACCCTCCTCCTCCTCCTCCTCTTAATTTTTCCAGCAAAACAAACCCTATTCTTTCTTGGGTCTCATGAATTGATTTTGGGCTATTATTCATTGATAATATTCGTACTAGATGCATCCCCAACATCAGAACTCTTTTTGAGCTAAAAACACCAGAAAGTGGGGATCAGAACTGCATTTAGAAATTTAAGAGCATCAACGTTCTTGGTCTGGTAGTGATCAAAGCATATGGAAAGGCAATGTCGGGGGGCATTTTGAGAAGTATTTTCCGTAAAGACAATGCCGCCATATAGCTCCTCAAGAAAAGCAGACAAATTCCTTAAAAAATTATTGTCTCGTGACTGTGATTACTTTCAGTTCCAGTCCTAAATATTCCTACCTTGCTCTCTGCCACTTCCCGTAATTTGGAGAGAAAGAATTCTACAATATCCCATTAGTCATCTTTGGATCACGAGAAACACTCCAAAGTCATGATGTTCATGACGAGAGGCTGCCTGCTTTCATCCAAGTCATCAGGGCTCCTTTCATGACAGAATCCCTCTCAACTTTCCAACTTGAGCTGTATGAAATTAAGCTCTCTTGCTTTTTTGTTGTTACCGTTGTTCATTAATTTCTTCTTAAGGTAGAGCAGGTCCCACGATCACTGAAGAGACATCACACATGTCCGTATGTACATGTTTGTAAGTTCGTAACGTAGTGGTCAATTTACTAATACTTTAATCATTATGCCAATAAAGATAATAATATCATGTCCAATAATAATAAAAAGAATCCTGGGAAAAGAATATAGAGACCCAAAATCAATCTAAACAAGACCCAATAGGATCCGTACACATGATATTTGGGAATAATTCTCCAAGAAATGGAGATGGAAAAACATAAAAACCGCAGGAAAAAGGCACTTGCTTCTGTAAAAGGAAAGCAGACTCTTAGGAATTGTTGTTGTATTTCCCAATTAGAGATTCGAGAAAAAAGCTGAATAAAGAGCGAGAAGTTGCTTCAACATGAAACAACGGATACCCACAAAAGACTAACATCACATTCTCAAGCAACCACCAATATATACCAATATCAATATTAACTTCACTACGCAACAATATAATACTAGCTAGCACCTTAATTATTGTTACACGAGAGAAACAGAGATACCATGGAGGGATTTGTAGCTCAAAATCTTTGCAATGGGAACAGAGAAGTGAGGATTCAGGCTGCCACTCAACTTGGAAAACTTAATGCTAAGCAAAGGCATAAGCTGGCTGAACGAGGAGTCATTGCTCCTTTGATTTCAATGCTTCAGTCTCAAGATTATGAAGCCATTGAAGCTGCCCTCTTTGCTTTGCTCAGCCTTGCCTTTGGCAATGAAAGGTTAGTCTATCGTTCCCTTTCAATCCGTTACAGGTTTATTTATCCAATGTATATTGAGTGTGGTGCACAAACAAAAGAGATAAATCGCATATGACCTTTATCTGCGTACCAAATAGAATGTCGCCTGCTTGCTATAAAAAGCACAACGCTTTTGTAGGCAAATTCTCTTTATTTGCTTGTAGGGAACAACAGTGTGAGTATGTGCTCTTTGTTGATTGCATTTTTGCCCAACCAGAATGACGAAACTGCACTAGTAGCAGAAAATTAGACACGGTAGTCTTCTTGATGGGAACAACAAAATTAGCGGAATCAGGAGAAAAGATTTTGATAGATGATTAAACTTGATAATTTTCCAGAAACAAGATCCGAATCGTGAAATTGGGGTTGATACCAGCGCTGCTAGAGCTCCTCCAAAGTCAAAACGAGTCACTGACGGAACTCATAATAGCAGCTTTCCTAGTAATCTCTTCTTGTGGGGCGAACAAGCTCGCAATCGCTGCTTCTGGGGCTATCTCTGTTCTTGTTAAGATCCTCGGAGGAGAATATGATGACACAGACGGCATTAGCATGCGGGCCAAACTTGACGCTGTAGCAACTCTTCACAATCTCTCAAGTTGCCATCAGATTATTCCATCAATAGTTTCCTCTGGTATAGTTTTTACCTTGCTTCAACTTATTCACAGCTACGAAAAGTCCTCGGAGTTGGTTGACAAGGCAATGGCACTTCTTGAAGATATCACTGCTTCGTCAGAGAATGCACTGGCTCAAACTTCTGGTGCAGGAGATGCAATTCGGGCATTCGTAGAAACAATTGAAGAGGGTACTCCCCAATGCAAAGAGCATGCAGTGGGAATTCTCCTCCTCATCTGCCAGAGCTGCAGAGATAAGTACAGAGGGCTGATTTTAAGGGAAGGGGTGATTCCAGGGCTGCTTCAGTTGAGTGTGGATGGAACATGGAGGGCTAAGGAGAAAGCTAAACAGCTATTGCTGCTTTTGAGGGACTGTACAAGTTATCGGTCAAGAGCTAAACAATCAAAGCATGAGCTTGTAGAGCAGATTATGCAAGAAATTGATGCAGAGGGAGAGAAAGTAATGGGAACAAAAGCACTTAGGCTAGTAGAAGATATGATTGCAAAGCTCAGTACATGATATGTAATTGATGTTTTATACATTGTTAGAGTTTTGATTTAGGTGTGCCTAGTTGTAGGGAGATTGGGAATTCTGTGTATATATTTGGGGCATCGACTGGCTCATGAACCAAGCGCTTTACTATTACTTTCTATGTGGCAAAATATTTTATTGCTGCCTTCTTCCAATATTTGAACTTGCTGTTGATTGCCTTACTTAATGTTGGGAGTGAAGAAATTAGGTAAGGAATTCATGCTTGTGGATCTTAAAAACCCAAAACTTGACATTTTAACCGAGTGAAATCCACAATGAGCTTGAAAATATCCCAAGAACTCAACTACAGCATTTCACCCAAACCAAAAATGAGAAGTATATATATCCCTGACAATCCAAAGGTGAGCATCGATGCCAAAGAGAGAAGTTGATTAAATAAAAGTTATTGCAGGCAAAAACTGGAACTTCAAGGGCAGGGTCGGTGAGATCAAATTGCATGCCTCATGCTCTGGAGGCTGCATCTGAAGCGGGGAGCTGGATCTCAGATGGCTTCACATCTTGACTACCACGTTTAGGAGTGGATTTGTAGTAGAAGGCGTAAAGGACGAGCTGGAGAAAACCAAAGAAAGCTCCAAGACCATTGCTGACCTGCAAAGACCAAGTTGATGCGTGTAGTTAATTAGGTCAATTCCGTTTATGATTCAGACCAGTCTAGCTATCCATATCAGGAACATTTGCAGATATTGAATTTACCAGCATGAATATATCAAATCTGATGAGAGCATAAGCTGTCCAGACACAGCCATTAAGGAAGTTGGCCAATGAAAGGGACAATGGCATGAATTCCACACTCCTTGTGGTCACAACCTTTTTCTGTGGATATGTATTAAAGCAGAGTGTTAGAGAGGAAGTCAGGCCATGGCATTAAAGCACAGTGTTAGAGAGGAAATCAGGCCATGGCATTAAAGCACAGAGTGTTAGAGAGGAAATCAGGCCATGCATGCCATGGCTGGTGGAATTGGATGTGAAGAGAGACTTACGACTATAGTAAGAGGTGAAGCGTACATCAAAATGTTGAAGATGTCACAGAAAACTCCCACAAAAAGAATTCTTTTCTCATGAGTGTGGAAAGCTAGCAAAGTGATTACAACAATAGCGGCCATAAAGATTACTTCGCCAAAAAGCACAATAAAAACCTTCTTCTGGCAAAAGACAACGAGGAAGAAAGAAAAACGTCACCACCCGTAGGTTGGAAGCTAAGACTTGAAAAGGGAAAAATCTGGAACTTACCCGCCCCTTATTCTGCGTGTCAAAAATGCAAAATATGCTCAAGTAGATCAGCTCCAATACAAGACCAACACTGTTAATGGTCACAACAAGAGTGCTGTCTGGTTTAACTATCGGCAGCCCATAGAGAATCCAAAACAAGCAGTTCAACACCGTCGCAGCATAAGGATAAGGTTGAAACTCTTCCACATCTTTCTTCTTACAAATGCGATAAAATGTTGGACTGCATCCAATGTTTTGTCGAACAGATGTTAGCCCATCGAGCAGATAGAGAAAATCACATGACCACAGTAAGCAAACTAACTCAATCAAAACGCAGCTGACGACTAGTACTGTCTACCATATACATATCACTGCTTGCGTTTGTCGTGATAATAAAACAGCAAAAAAAACAAAAACAATTTCTTTTGTGTGTCTGTGTGGAAGGCGGTATCGATGGTGCTGGGCTCAGAATGGTTTCTGTATATTGCTTTGAAAAATGATTTGCAAATCTCTCAATTTCTGAAACTGAATATTGAACATACTTTGCATACATGCATGCAATATAAATGGACTTGAATGTATGATCGTAATGATATTTACACTAATAGATGAACGCATAAATACATTGAAAATGCATATAATAAATGGATATGGATGGTCTGAGATGTTACACTGGAGATAAAAATAGGCCGAAGGAGATGACATTCCCTGCCAAAAACAAAAAAAAAAAAACAAAACGTTACAAAAAGGAGAACATAAAAAATTGCAATATAAATTCCTAATCTTTCCAAAAAAAAAAAATCATGAATCCGTAAGGTAGTTAAGTACACAGAGTAATTAAGGGCCGTCCCCGTCCCCGTCCCCTTCCCCTTCCCCTTCCCATAGACAAATTTGCCAGATTCTCCATTAACTATTATCTTCATAGAATGAAGGAAAAGAAATATCCATCAAAGGTCAATTAAATGGTGTTAATGATTTTTGTACCTATTTTATATCTTTTTTTCAAAATTAATCTCCAACCTATGCAATGAGTTTTATTTTTTTGTAAGTTAATCTCCACTGGGACGTATAAACAATGCCTGTTAAAGACCTTAAAGTAGATTCATAGGACGTCATAAGGGAAGAAGAAAGGTAAAGACAAGAACATATATATGTAATGTGTGTCAGAAAAACGGTCACAAAAGCTTTTATCCCTAAGAACAAAACATCAAAACTGTATGAGAAGCATGACAAACAGAAGAGAAAACGTAAAACCCTAGCTAGTTTTCGAATCTGAGAAGGTTGTATATTCAGATGGAGTGGCGCGGAAAGGGTACAGAAGGTTGAACAAAGAAAATATACCGATAATCCCAACAACGTTACGAGCAGCTTCAGCAGACACCATCTTAGCAGATCAATAATCTCAGGGAGACTTTATCAGAGATAGAGAAGAGGATGCACACATACATACATATATATAGAGAGAGAAAGAGATCAAAGGCTGGCCTAGTTGATGAGTTCTACGTGTAGTGAATAACTGACAGGATAAGATGCTCTGATGATTTTTGTTTTAGTTCAAAAAATTAAATATCCATTAAGGAAATTGTTAGATTAAATTATACTCTATATATATCCATGGATTTACTAGTGAGATACGTAGAAGTGTATATACACTCCTTCCTTGCCAAGAATATCTCTCTAATAAATCCATTTATATTTCTCACCCTTCACACGTCATTAATTAGTTGTGATTAGAACATAGGAATCAATTTTTTATATATATATATATATATATGCGCGTGCGTATGCATGTCTGTATATATGTATATGTATATGTATATTCCTTCGTTCCCAACAATTTCTCAAATAAATCCGTTCATATTTTTCACCCTTCACGATAAAAGCGTTGTGTGAGAAGATAGGAAAGTTGACGAGTTCTCTGGCACGGAATGGTCATGACTCATGAGTAGACGATTAAAACATACTTCATATGTGTTAAGAGGATTATCATAATTAATTAACCTTTGACGCCAATTAAGAAATTAATTAATAGTTTTACTCTTGGGATTTGTTTAACAATTGAATGCAGTTAGTTGGATATTAAAATCTAATCCAAAATCACCATCCAATGTTTGGGTGATTGATTCCTTATAAAAAGGAGGTATCCTCTCGTTTTCCACATCTAAATGTGAATCATTGACTTCAAATCTAATATATATATATATGTGTGTGTGTACACATAAGAAAAAAAAAACTCAAACCCTTATATTTTATGGTTAGTGCTAAATAACTTTTATTTATTTATTTTCCATACTCAAATTATTTTTTTTAATATGTAAATTTGATAATAACATACTAGGAGTAAAATAAACTTTTTATATTTTATTTTATATTGTTTACCATCAATTAAAATACAAGACATAAAAACTATCACTTTATCTTATACAAACATTACCAAATATAATTTTATCTTTTCTTTCTATTTTGTTTAGTCTTTTTTATTTTTATTGTCTCTATCTTCTTTATTTTAGGATAGTAACTAAACACTATTACCATATTCATTAGATTTCAACATAAACTAAATCCTTTATCAACACATAAAATAACAATAATTTAACATTATTATCCATCTTTTTCTATTTTTCTAACCCAAATTATCGAGTTACAAATTAGTGGCAACATTTAGAATTTATTTAAGAGTTTGGTTATGATTGTTTTTTAAAATGTTCAAAACATACAAAAAAATTAATTTATTTGATTTTTGTTCTTGATTTAGATAGTTTATATATATATAAGATTTTTCTAAAATATGCATGACGAAATTATAGGTTAAGAAATTCTCTAATATTTCTCTTAGAGAAACAACTTGAAAAACTCTCGTGCCAAATTCAGCGGATGAGAAGATTTAGTCGCCGATTCTCCTGGCGTGGACCGAAGAAGAGTCGTGGATATGGTAACTCTTAATTATCCAAGTAACTAAGATTTTAAAGAAGTTATAATAGTGCAAGAGCAAACTATAAAAATGTCATTTACACCATTATTGTTTTTCAATTAAGTCCTTTACTAATAAAATCACAAAATCAAGTGATATAATTTGTAATATTTTACAAAATCAATAACAAATTTAAATTTAAATTGAATGTGTATAAAAATGTAGAATACATTACTTTAAAGCTATTGTGTTTTTTAGTTTCCTTATTTTTAATTCATTTCAATAATAAACAAATAAATATTAATTGATGAACACGTGTGTTTGGATAAGGTATGTGTTGTATAAAATGTCTCCTGAACGCCTAACAAGGAAATAATTGAAAATATTAAAATATCACACACACACACACACAAAATGTAGTAATTCTGAAAGAATTAGTTTGGAAAGAAATAGTAATAGAAGGAGTCAACTAAATCCCAATAGTTTTACTGTGTTTTTGTTAAAAATGGCTTGGTTTTATATATTCTTTGGTATCACAAAATTTTGTATTGAAAAATGAAAAGATGATGTTTGCACTCTATAAAATAAAATGAAAAATAAATGAATTAATAAATTCTTAAAATAATTGTGAACTCTAATTAAAGACTTAAATGAAAAGTTGACCAACTTGACTTATCAAGAAAAAACAAAACATAAATATCGATGCAAATATTTTATCTTTATTGTCTTTTTTGCTTTAAAGGTTTTCTTTTATATATATATTTGAGGTTAATTAGGATCGCTCAGTACATATAACTTTCATTCTTGTAAATGAATCATGCAAGTATAGATAGTCTATCTAAAATTTAATAAGAAAAAAAATTTAAAGGTAAATTGCGATAATCTCTTTAAAGAATTATGAAATTATAGAAACAATCTAAAAGATTAATTACTATTTTTAAAAAGATAAACTAAACAATTTAAAATAATGTGAGAGACAATAATAACCAAAAACTAAGTTGAAACAAATATGATCATATATATATAACAAATGTCATACCCGAGTGTCTGGCTTTGTTAATTTTTTTAAAAAAAAAACTAACACATCATCCTCTCAAGGGTTTTGTTTAAATAGAATAGATGATAATTCCAAACAACGTCATTTATATGAACATTTTTCAATCACTATGTTATATGCTCAAGGGTTTTTTAAATAGAACAGATGACACAATGTTTACTTGTGCAAATGATATGTCATTTGCATGAATATTTTTAGTTATCTCTTGGGACCAAAAGATCAACGTTCAAGTTTATGGAACCAGAAACTCAAATTTTAATTTTTTTTCTCCTATATACATTCACAAAAATATCTTTAAAACTTTAATAAACTCATTTCTAACCCTAAAATGCCCTCTAATGTGGTTAGAAACCAATCTCTAATAAAATTAAAATAACAAAAACAAAAACTTAACAAGTCTAGATCTACTTTTTTCCGGGCAAGTCTTAAAAAGAAAACCATCCTCATTAAACTTGATTCCCTAAGATGAACCAATTGACACCAAAATCGGTCTCTTATGTTTAAAATATAGTTTGCCAAAATATTTCTCTTTCCTCTCTTTTCCGATGACTTTATATCTCATCTCTCATCACCTGATGACTAAAACATGAGAAAATAAAGTTTAGGATTGGAACATAAAATCATAAAAAGAGGACTAAATATATATCAATCAAAACTTCAAAGACCCAATTAAAGATTTCCATGCTTTTTGAATAACAGAAATGAAAAATGGCTATGCTTTTTGTGTTAGTTTTTTATTTTGATTTTGATTTTTTTAGCTATAACCTAAAATTATATTCTATAATATTAATTTTTAATTTTGCATCAGAATATTCTCTAACACTTCGTATATGTGAGATTATGGAAAGAAAAAAAATCCAAAGACATAAAATATATAGTAAAGAGAACATACTCTGACTGCTTAAACAATATACAAAGGATGTTCACTTTTAGTATATTTGCAAATATGACTTGTTATATGAAAGTGGTTATAAGTTATAGCAAAGAAGGTATAGCAACTAATAATGTGATTAAACTCTTTCTAGCCTAAAGGGTCGATTAAAGACTTGGCTTGGATTGAGTTTTAAAAAAAAATTAAGTGGGAGTTGACCCGATTAAACCCATATGACCTAAGAGTCCAACTTATGACTTAGTTAACCTAGCCAAAAACCTGATTTGACTTATATATATATATATATATTTCAAATGACATTGTTTTAACTTTCTTAAAATAAAACATTATTTTTACTAATTTAAGTTAACTCACCTAACTTGAAGCTTGGGTCTTATACTGAGTTTAATAACTTTGTTAAACAGAACAGACAAAAGCTCATTTATGGATGTTGACAAAATGGTTTGATGGTTTTTAAAAGGATTTGATGGTTTCTAGATCTAGGTGGGAATAGGTAGATGAGGATGAGTTATGTGCATAAAAAAGGTGGAGATAAATAGTGGGGAAGGGTGATTGAGTGAGATAAAGATGGACGATAGTAGAGTGGAGATAAATAGTGGGGAAGGGTGATGATAAATTGAGTGAGATAAAGATGGACGATAGTAGACAGGAGTGGTGGTTATAAAGTGAGGTTGATATGAATTTAATAATAAATTAATATTTGTTTCTTGATTTGAAGATAGATATCATTAGAGGGTAAATGTGCATAAGGTGTACATTAATAGCAGGCTATGCAAGCAAGGCAATAGAAAAATGACAGTCATGTTGATATTAACAAAAATATAGAGGTAGTTTATATTCCATATTGGCATAGGCAATGGGCTATCAAAGCCAAACAGAAACATGTTAGTTTTAACAATATAGGTATGGCAGTTACAACATAATATTGGGTGATTACAATGGTTATAAACATGACAATGTATATGAGAACATAGTCAGATCATAGAAATATGGTTGGACAAACATGAGGCTTGACCGGAGATGCTTTTGATGCCATTAAGTTCATGGAGAATTATAGGCAAATTGCCTAATTAATGTTGGAAATAAAGGGAAGGTTTCCTTTGTAACTTTCACATAGCAACTCTATAAATAAGTTGTGATATTATATTATGTATTATGCAAGTTTTGTGCATAGCACATACATAAATTTGTGTATATTTTTTTTATTAAGAGTTAATAAAAAATTGGGAAAGAGTTTTTATAAATATATTTATGCATTTTGTTTCCTTTCTACTTGTAAATGAAAAAATTATGGAAAAGTTGAGTCTATTGAGATTAGGTTATTATATAAGGGATGAGATTTTAAGAGAAAAATATATCTATATGACAAGTGGCATCGAAGTGGTCAACATTTTGGGCAAAATAATGAGGTATTCTTAACAAGTTATTTTAGTAAAGCTTGCAAAGCTTAGTGGCTTGACTTCATATACTAACAATTGTGGAGATAATTTGTGAGAGACTAACACACCTTGTAGACGTAATAGAATCAATTAAAGAGGATGACGATCACTTTATCAATGATAAGTTGAGAAAAACCATTGAGAGCATTAAAAGATTTGAAAGTTTGTACATCAATTTGGTAGTATAATGGAGTTAAAAGTACAATTTAGAGAGGAAGTTATTGTTACCTTCAAGAAAAGAAATGGCAAATACTTCAATTAGGGCAAGTACTTTTAATCTTAAAGTTTCTGGAACAAAATCATTTGATAAACTAACTAGTTTCAATAAGTTAGAGAACTTTTTTACAGGATATAAAACAATTTTTTAGCATGGTCAAGACCGGTTTAAATGAGCAAGTAAACATCTCAATAATGTATTTTATGAGTGATACAAAGTTATGGTGATGAACAAGACTAATGAAGATTTGAGTGTTGGATTTGAGTAGGTAAACATATTAGAAATGTATCATAATTTGAAAAAAAATTATTTAAAATTATTTTTTTTATTTTTAGATTATTTTATATACTAATATTAAAAATAAAATATTTAGAATTATTTTTTTATTTTTAAATTATTTTATATACTAATATTAAAAATAAAATTAAAAAATATTATTTTAATATACTTTTCGAATAAAAAATTTAAAAAAAAAACTATAATATTAAACATGCTTCAATAATGCAAGCAACCGGCAAGTTGGCCACGTTGTCCAACATCCTTCCTTCCAACGTATATTGATGCCACAACTATGATTCAAAAAGATTATCAAAATTTAATGATTTCTGAACGTGATGATGAAAGTCCAAACTTCCTTACCTCCCAATGTGAGTTAGAAATATGATGCTGGCATGTAAATTTCATACGGCCAAGTTTTGTGATTAGAGGTGATAGTTTTCCTTTAAAATAAAGTAAGAAAATGAGAAAAGATTCAAATAAAAAATTGACAATTCTAACCATTTTAAAAAAAAATATAATCATTTTTTATAAAATTAAAACCAATAAAAAAACCATACGTGTTTAAAAATATAATTATAATTATTTGTTAAAATATTTTTAATTCAAAAATATATAAAAATAATATTTTTTTAATTTTAAAAAATTATTTTTATATAGCACATCAAAATAATATAAAAATATAAAAAAATTAATATAAATTAAAAAATTAAAAATATTTTTAAAATATAAAAACAAAAAATCATAAACACCTCCATTAATATCACAAGGACCTCTAACATCATTAAGCATTTAAATTGACAAAACATATCCAATAAAAATTGACAAAACATATTCATAGTTAAAATACATTTGATAATAAAATAATTAAAACATATTCATTATTGAAGAGGTAGTTAAAATACATTTGATAATAAAATAATAATTATTTTTTAAATAATTTTTTATGTCAACATACATATTAATAATATTTTTTTATTTTTTAAAAATTATTTTTAACATTAGCACATAAAAAATGATCTAAAACATATAAATTATATTTAATTTTAACAAAAAAAAAATTAATTTTTTTAAAAACACAGATAAATCACATTTCCATACAGCCCTTGATCTGAAAGGATCGCACTTAAGAGTTACCCGGTGCCCAGTACTAGTTTCCTGGAAAAAGCTTCCAGCATCACCCGAGTGAAAGCCGAAGTTGAAAGTTGTGCTTTATGTAGATTAAATCTATCGCAAGCCTCCAAGGAACCAGATCCCCTCGACCCAAAAAAACAATGATAAGAACAAAGCCCCCTTGAAATATTTCCAGCATTCAGCTGACCATTCACTGAATCTTGTAACATTACATAACGTGTAGAGATCAAGAAAATGAAAAAAGGTGGGATCATGCTTCGCTCTTATCCTGCTAAAATTTGTGGATACTTCCCCACCCTGCTAAACAAGAATTATATATATATATATATATATATATATATATATATATATATATATATATATATATATGCCATCAGTCTGCTAAAGAAGTGCGTGGTCTGGAGGATTATTTTGCCAGTGATACTGCTTCTGTTGCCAAGAGGAAGGAAATTCACCCACAAGCATAGAATAGTGCATGGATTACAAGGCATATTTTAGCCTGACCTTTTATAAATGCTATAAGCCACTGCAATAGTCGCTACCGCTCCAACTACAGCAACCGCTGCAAGAACATCACTTTGCTCCAGTGATCCTATCCACCTTGGTAGTTTATCCAGCCCCCCCTTTCCATGCCCTTCAATGTTCTCCTCCAGTTTCTTTTCTTTAATTATCTCCGAACTTCCATCTCTGCAGCATGAAAAGCCATTAGCACCCTGGCAACAGCTAGCCACATTGTCCTTGGCAGCCTCAGCGCTGTTTTCTTCATGCTTATTGCTCTTGGTCTCATCTTTTCCATTTGGAAGCTTCTGTTCCCTAACTTTCTCACCTTCTTCAGTTGATAAACCCATTTGGCCCCTGCATTTCAATTTAAAATTTTATGTTCTATCTTGTATTAATCATGCTCAAGATGTCAGTGAACCAATCAAATTTGGATATAAATAACAAAAAAGAAATATGAAGTTCCAGTGAATTGCATGTGACAAATCAAGATTTCATGCATGAAGACAAGAGGAACTAAATTCACTAGCTCCAAGGAAGTTTAGCCAGCACATTGAGCAGCAGAAAGTTAAGGAAGCAGGTAACCAATCAATGCAATATACACCCTTTCAATGAAAGCCACGTGCAAGGAACCACATTACATTTATCACTTTTAATGCATTAGTATATTTTCACAACATGACAGGGATAAAAAGCTTTAAAATACAGCTTAAAATTATAGGGAATGATTTCCAGACAATTGGTATCCGGAAGGAAAAAAAAAGATAAAAGAAAATGGATTTTGATTTGATTCAGAGAGGTAAGAAGATGCTCTTAAAACCACTTCATCAACCAATGTCTGATAAGAAAGCTAAGGTGTCAACTAATAGTATATTAATGAACAATTAAGGCCAGGAAACAATGGCCAACAATTTAGATTAAGAGCTGCGAGCACTCACATTGTAAAGTAATCATTGACTTTAGATACAAAAGACATCTATTTAAAAAGGTTCATACTATGGAACCCGAATAGTTTTAGTAAATAATGGGGTTAATGACAAGTGTGATCCTTGCACTATATTAGTTTTGATTAATTGGATCCCTCTACTACTAAATCAATGCATTGAGTCCATCCACTAACTATTCCATTTACATTTGGCACTCTCCGTTTGAGATGCTGTTACTAATGAATGGCTGATACATTGGATGGTTGACATATGTCCCGGTTGATTCATTTTGACCTAATCTACATTTTCTAATAATAATAATAATAATAATAATTTTCAAAAACAATTTTACAGTAAAAAGGAAGAGTAATAAAAAAAGATTAAAATTTAATAGCAAATCTCATTCTAAATAGAAAAAACAAAATTGAAACTTTACAAATAAAATAAAAAACGGTTACATGAGAATTAAAACCTGATCACAATTTAAGAACTCGTTGTTTTTTATCGTAAAAAGAAATGGAACAAATCACGTTGAGAAGCTAGTAAAATGAGGAAGAGAAACTAAAAATCTAAAGAACAAATAAGTTGAATGCTTAATAAAAAAACAGATTTATTAGATTAAAATAGTTGAATTTAATACCTGGATTGAATGGAAAAAAGAAAAACATGGAGCAATGCAAACCAAGTTAAATAAACATGTAGGTTATTCATTTTCCTTCCTAATCAAACACAAAAACAAGAAAACATCAACAATCCAAAGATTTACAGGGGACAACCTTTTTCTACAAAATCTTGTTAGCATGCCAAAGAAGGATACAATCATTGAGTTCTACACCTACACCAACAATAACAACAGCAGCAGCTATGTTTTTCAAGCCATAACAAGCACATTGAGTTTGTTCCCTCAACAATGCCATTTTCACCATGATCTCTCCTTCCATATAAAACCAAGTCTCATTTCTTTCCCAGTCTAGTTTCCCATTCCTAGAGTACACATAGCCCTCCTCTCATCTCAATTCTTAACCCAAACCCAAAACCAAAACCAAACATCACCATAAGCCTTTAAAGTCAGTGTTCAAACATTATCTACACCTGTATGTCTCTTAGATTTCTAAGTTCAGCTATACAAAATCTTAAATTAAAACAACAAATTAACAATCAAGTACCTATCAAATGTATAAACATAATAATTCATTTCATGTACTTCACTTTTCCAAAATCAACTCATACACCAGAGATAGAGTTCGCTGAGGTGCAAGGGGGGGTCGAAATCGAATGAGATGAAATCTTCAAGCCCATCAATGGAACAACTAAGGAAATTGATTCAGTAGCTTTTTGAAAAAATATATATTTTCCTTGGTTAATTTTACTATTTCCTATTTTTATTTTCCTATTCAGTATCATTATACTTTTCTAGTTTTTTCTTTATAATGGGTAGTAATAGCTTTTTAACCTTTTAACAAGTGAGGCACAGATAATAAAAATTGAATATTTTAGATGTCTCCCAAAGTTATTGTGTCTCTGGGTCTTTGAGGGATTTGACTTGTAACAAAGTCTGTTATCCTTCACTCCCTTCTATGTCAAAAATGGAAGCCATGGCCAATGTTGAAGGATAATGATTGGTGTGAGGATTAAAGGTAAAAAAATGTTCAGCTTTAGGTTTAGTGGTAGAGAAGTTGAGCAGGGACTTCATCCGTGATGGAGATTCTAATCTCAAATGGGTTTGGTTAACTAACATGGCAGGGAATTTAATGTCAATTACCTTTACTGTTTCTTAATTTTAAAATTGTTTTGAAAACTGGATTTTTATGTTCATGTCAAAATTTCTTTTTTGAAAACAAATGTTGAATAAAAAGGGGGTTTAATAACACTCTGCCATTCCTAGGTAATGGCATCTTAAATGGAGGGCTCCAATAGTAAACGGAAAAGATATTAGAGGGACTTAATGCATCAAATTAGTAGTGCAGGGACTTGCTTAATCAAACTAACATAGTATAGGGGCCACGCATGTAATTAACCCATAAATAATGAACACATTGACAGCACCTAGAAAGAAAATAGAGATCAACAATACAAGTATAATGCCAGAAGACAAACCTCCAAATCCGTTCTATAACTATTCCCTTCTCAATATGCTGATCCAATATTTCAGGCACATCTTCAGGAGTAACATAGCCATACCTGTAAGATTCAAGCATTTTAGATATCCTTCAAACTGCACCATGACAAGTCAAGAAGAAACAAGGCAAAAAATTACCAATGACCCATGGTTTTTCCATCTGAATTCGGACTATAGATTATCAGGTTCCCAGCATATTTATGCCCCCCAACATGAGAACAGGCACTAACAAAAACTTTGTCCTTCAACCCTCGAGACTCAATTCCCTCTTTGAGCTTCTCAATAAGAACTGGTCCACAAACACCACATCTCTTATCACGACTACCATGAGCGCACACAAATACATGCGAACCTGTCAACACCTCCTGCACCCCGGAGGCCCATGGTTTGCCACTCACGAGTACATCATCAACAAAACCATCGACATCAGAGTCCTTCAAATCCCTTTGATATAAGAAATAAAAAATCTTGGAATCAACAAATTTAACATCTAAAGATATAGCAACTTATAATCTTTTCTTATATGATGTTACTTTTCAAGCAACCATCAGAATCACACCAGGCTAAAAACAAAAACAAAATAAGGCAACATCATCTCAAATACCATTGGTTTTTTGCTAAATTGAGAATATTAATAATAACTCACTTAAAGCAATAATTTAAGCAAACCAAAACTAGAGCATAGCTCGGGTAAAACCTAATCAAATTCCCAGAATTCAAAATAAAAAATTAAGCCATCAAATCTTGTTGGTAAGCCAGCATGCACACAAGTGACACAACACAGCTGGAACTCGAGTGTCCAACAAATAGACTAGTCTTTGACATTCACTGGTGATTCATCATTTCAGCTCATTCTCAGACTAAACACTGAAACATCATCGGATTTTCAAGACAAGTTCTTTCCCCACAGCGGATATATCAAGACATACCTTACTTCCTTAATTACCTATCATTTCTTTTGATCATTTAACAAGAAAACTAGTACCAATCATAGCTGTGATGCTCATAAACTATCACATATCACATAAATCTATCATAATCAGAATTAATCCTAAAAAAAAGGTCAACTCCAGAAGAAGCAGACTGCAAAGTCTTCTACAATAATAAACTTTAAAAATCTGTAATAACATATCAATCTCAATCTCCATAAAAATTAAATTCTCAGGAGAAATAAAAAGAAAATTGACTTACTTGTATTTAATCATGTCAGGAAATATCAAAACATCTCCGTTCTCAAACTCGCTTCCTTCTCCTCCTTCGCAGATCGTCACCTTCGTCTATCAATCAAAATTATTAATAAATAATTAAAAAGAAAAATTCTTTAAGAGAAGATGAACTGACCTTGACAGTGATGTCGTTTTTGCGAGTTTTCAAAGCGGTGGAGACGAGTTTCGGTAGATCATCTTCCTCAACATGAGGTAGCCACGCATCAGGGTTCTTGAAGCAAAGGAACACGTGTCTGTCATAAGGACCAACAGTTCCAGCGAGGTTGGACTTGTACATCTCCGATCGAGTGAACCCGTAATTGACGGCGGCGTCCTCGGTCGCCGTTGTGGAAACATTGTCCGTCTTCTCCATCGAAAATTGAAAGACACGTCGTCGTGGTCTCTCGGTTGTTTTTGCAGTCGGAGAGTGAAAAGAGAGAGGTTTTGTTAGTGGAGCGGAAGAGAGATTGAGGGTGAAGGATATGAGAGAGCGGGCAAGGTGCGCAATGCGCATATACGAAGGGAGAGGGGGGTTGGTTTTGTTTTTAATTTTAATTTTAATTTGTTGATGATGTACATTGTATAGCATGATGAGCACGCTCGAAGAGAGATAGAGGAAAGATTCAATGTGGAAAATTGTATGGGGTTCATTGTTACTTGGCTAATGATAATTGGCCAGTTACAAAAGCGTCAGTGCTTACGTGCTCACATCAGCTTATTATAATTATAATTATAATTATAATCATACAATCGAAAGAAAACGGTGAAACAGTGCCTTGAACATTTATTCTTTTCTGTTATTTTTTTTTGTTTTCAATTTTATTTTTTTATAGTATTTTCACACGATTTTAGGTTTAATGTTTGGCTTTGATTCATGAGTTTTATTGTATTTGTTGGGCACAAAAATGTCGTTTTCTATTTTGTAAAATAAAATAAAATAAAATTTTGTTAATAAAAAATTAAAACAATAAAAACTAAATTTAACACAATCACAAACAAAAACAAAAATAAAAATTAATTTTATCATCTATTCACATGCTTTTAAACCTGATGATTAGTTTAAATTGGCCCATTTGCATTGTCTGTAAGTAAATAGTGAGTTATTTAATTAATTTTTAATTTTACAAAATAAAATGTAATTTTATCAATTAAAAATATTAAAATTATAGGGGCCTAATTTAACACTTAAAAAACATAGTTTTATTATTATTATTATTATTATTCATGGTTATGGAAAATTATAATTTAACTTCTAAATTGTTTTCTTCTTTTGTTTTTTGATGCCTGTGTTTTTAGGGTCTTACATTTTAATTCTAAACTTGATTTATTTTATGTTCTAGTTTTTAATATTTAAGAAAAAATAAAAAAAATTATAGAGAAAAATGAGAGAGAAAACATTCAACTGACTATAATATAATTTGACCATCAAAAAATTAAATCTTATTATTATTGAGTTCGTTTTTTAAAAAAAGGTTTGATAGGGATAATATTTCTCTTTAAATATTTTATAAAAATTAAATTGAGACCCATAAATTTTTTTAACATGGTTGGATTTTAGTATTTTAGAGTAATTATTGACCTTTTTAAGGAGTTAAAATGGATTTTTCTAGGTTTTTATTATGTTTTGAAATAAAAAAAATTATTAAATTGAAATGTTGAGGTATCGGGAATCAAAGCTTGGACCCCAACCAACTACAAGACAACACATCATTTGCCCAGCAGTCAGTCAACATATCTACTACTTGATATAAAAAATTAGGTCATCCATAAATTCTTTTTTAAAAAAAAAAAAAACGTGTGAATGCCTTTTTGGCCCCTTGGACTTCTTTCTTAGGATAGGTGTCCCTGATCTTTTTACTTGGATATCCTTTAATATATTTTTTTTTATACAATATCTCTTTAAATTAATTTATTAAAATAATATTTAAACATTTGCCTAATTATTCCATTATTTTTAAGAAAATTATAATGATACTATCAATGTTTTATAAGTAGCTATGTATTAATTTGAACATTAACATTGAATGAGAACAATGAGTGTGTGTGTGGGTAAATTAATTTTGTTATTGTTATTTTTATATATTTTTTTAATTTATTGTTCTCATGTCTTTTTATATAGATGTCTATAAATGATTAATTCATGATTTTAAAAAATGTTAACATAATTTAATTCACGATCATAATAAGTTTTAATTACAAATAAAAAAAGATATTTTCATCAAAATAAATAAATAAATACATGAATAGAAAAATTAGGATTTTGATTACAAATATAAGTTTTTTTCCTTTTTATTGCAAACCATTATAGTTTCTGTAAAAGTTTGTTTTTTTTATTGTTATTATTTTTTATTCAATGAACTATATTACTAATAAAAAAATTATTTTTAAAATTAAAATATTAAATCATTAAAGATATTTTAAACCAAAAAAATACATTCATATCATACAAATAATTTATATCATTATATAATTAAATAAAAATAAATAAAGTTATGAAATTTGATCAATTTGTAATAAGGTCATGAGTGAATATATTAATTTGGGTTCACATGAATTAATCTAAAATATTATTATTTAAATAATTTTTTTACAAATATTATATTATTTAAAAATATAAGATTTTAATTAAATCACAGGTCATCTGAGGAATTTTTCAATGCACTAAAAAGTCATAATCGGATTTGTAAATAATTGTCATGGATTATATATTCATATGAAAGGGAGAAGAATAGTTTGTGTTATACCTAATATTTTCTTATAAATAGGAACATTCATGAGAGTATATAAATAGTATACTTATAAATGAAGTTTATAATAAGTTAAAACAAAAAAACATTAAAAATATGAGAAAAATCTTAAAATACTTAATTTTATATTTTTATATCTTCATTTGTTAAAAAACTATTACAACTTTTTATATAAAAAAACTAGAAAATCTTAATAATATTGAATAGAAAAAATATTATATTTAAATAAAAAAACTAGAAAAGTATCATAATAAATAATAAAAAAATAAAAATAAAAGGAAATAAAATAAGCTAAGGAAAATATATATTTTCCTAAAATAGTTCATGCATCATATCTAAATATGTATTTTGTTTTTTTAATCAAATATATTTATTTGATAATTAATTTTTTGCAACAAGTTTTTTTGTTTAATTCATCTTTATATTGTTTATACCTAAGAATATATATCAAAATTACCATAAAATTCAGTATGTATTTATATGGGCTTATTAGTTATATTTTGAAACACATATATTGTTTTTTTTTTCCTCTTTCAGAAGCATTTGTTTGTTTGTTTGGAAAATTGATTTTTTAAAATAAATTTATTGTTGAATGTATTTATCTTTTTATTACTTATTTCTACCGTGCATAAAAATCATAATACAAATCAACATATATATGGAGTTGATATCTATGAATATATTTCTGGATATAGAACCAACTTCATAGTGACCAAGTTAAAGAAGCATAGGATTGACAGAAGAGAAAGATAAAGCATTTTCATTCCTCATTCAACTGCACTTGCATTTCCTCAAGAGTTATTTAGCGTGCCAGGACTCAATGGGCAGCTACATGTATCATCAAGGGAACACTGGATTTGTATCCCCTTACAATGGAAAAGGGAACAATGGATTTGTATACCCTTACAATGGAAAATGAACCATCGAGGAAAAATACTAGGATGTGGTGATGGAAACTGGTCCGATGAGAGAAACCAATCACAAAACCTAGAAGAAATCTATCTCTAAATAATTACCAGAAGGCTTCACATCAACACCTGGCACATTCACATCTGCGGGGGCTTTTGGAGAATCAGCTCTCATTAGAAATTCCATTATTGCTTGTTTTGGCACCTCCGGAGGATTTGTACAACGAATGAGTGCCCAATTGATGCTCTGAAAGAATGGATGCTGTTTTATTTCAGTGGCTCCCCGTCTATAAGCAAGACGATGCTGCGGCTCCTTCACGAGTAAACCTCTGATCAAGTCCCTAGCTGCAAAGCTCACAGTAGGTGATTCTGGAAATCTTAATGGCTGGCCAACCACATTAAATAGTGTAGCTCGATTTCCTGCTCCCTTGAAAGGAGTTTTACCAAACAAAAGCTCATAGAGAAATATCCCAAATGTCCACCAATCTACAGCACTTCCATGGCCCTCACCTTTAATTATTTCAGGGGCCAAGTACTCATGCGTACCCACAAAAGACATTGAACGAGCATTTGTGGGTTCGGCAATGAGCTCAGGCAGAGGGTTTACTTGATGATTCATCTCATTCTTAGACTTGCTCTTTTTACCTTTCTTGGCCTTGGTTGAGAAGAAGCGTGGTCCAAAACATGCTGGCTGGATGCAATCTGGTTGTATTACACAAGTTGGCTCAATGCAGGCAGGCTGCACACAATACGCTGAATTCTTCGACTCTGAGCTGGAGTTCGATGATTTTACCAGAGTAGGGCAGACAGCACATCTCAGAGAGAGATCAAAATCTGAAAGCATTATATGCCCATCTTCCCTCACCAAAACATTCTCTGGTTTGAGGTCTCTGTAAATGATCCCAAGCATGTGCAAGTATTCCAAAGCAAGGAGCACTTCTGCAACATAAAACCTGCATAAAGTAATGGCATTCAAAGAATGGCATCACAATAATCAACAACAAAGTTTGTCAGCACGAATAGAATTGTAACAAATGGTATCGTAACTCATCACTTATTTGGGTAATGCATCTGCAGAAACTTCACACGCAAAATATCTCATGAAATTTCCTGCAAAATCCTTGTTTTCTTTTTGTTTGAATATTGGTCCAGGACACTTTCAAACCAGTATGAACTACACAATTCAGGATACAAAAACTCAACTTTTTCTGGAAAATATGTGTGTATAACATCCTTACTAAATTTAGTCAATGAAGACACGAGAAAAAAATTAAGCCACATTATACATGAGATCAAAAATACAAAACTTGATGCAGAAGGCAAGAATCAAAAGGAAAAACAAAAAGGAAATAAGAAAATTCATGCTTGATTGAAATCATCACAATGGAGGTCTGGGAAAGCAGATTCCAGATTGCTGCGAAAGATGTCCCCGGGAATCAAAGCATGCAATTACAAACTCATGCGAACAACCAAACGAGTTCATAAAAAATCATTGCTCAATTTCACAGCATGGCAAGCTTACTCGATGCAGGTTTTGTCAAGTCCATGAAAAAGAGCCCTAACTAGAAATTTCACAGGGTTCTCGATGATCCCTCAAAGACACCGAAAACTTACAGTTATAAGCTATATAGATTTAATTTCAGTATTTATAAAGCATGCAGATGGTTAAAGATTACCAACATATAAATACGAAAGCATGAAAAAATAAGACAAAATTCCTAACCTACAGATGGTTAAAGATTACCAACATGAAAAAATAAGACAAAATTCCTAACCTGGCAGCATGCTCTGGAAAGTACTTCCCAGGTTGGCGTTGCCTCAGTGCATGCAAGTCCCCACCAGGGCAGAACTCCATTAACAAGCAAGAGAACTTTTCTGTTTCAAAATGTGAATATAGCGTGGGTAGAAATGGATGATCCAGAGATTGAAGGATCTCTCGTTCAGTCTGAGCCCTTAAAAGCTTTTTCCGTGCAGCTAGAGCTGCTTTATCCATAACTTTCATTGCAAAACAAGTTCTAGTACCACTCAACTCTGATAGATAAACACTGCCTATATCTCCACATCCTAGTCTCTTCAACAATTTAAAGTGATTGAACCCCAATGCTCCCGCATGAGATCTGACAGCTTGAATTGCTTCCCATCTTATATCATTTGCCTTGTGGGGCTTGTATAATGCACTGCTTAAACTACTGGAACTGCTTTCATCACTAATATCACTATCAGTGCTGCCTCTATAGAGGCTCATTTTCCTGCTCTCGTTATCATAGGAGTTGCTTACTTCACCACTTTCAACGGACTTCCCAACAGTGCTTGCTTCTTCACTTACTTCTGTGTTGGTGAAACTTTGTTTGGCCTCTGCATAGAGAGTGGCAGTATAGATGCTGTTTGAAGGACTTGCACAGAAGCTTAAAGCTGATTGAGATACTACGTGATTGTTAAGCTGCCCAGCATCTGCTTCGGATGGGCCTGAGACAATACTTTCAGATTCAAGTGAGCCACTGGAATTAGAGCTCTTTGGATCATCCATGGGATGTTTGATGCAGGAATTGTTCTCCGCCGTTGAAACCTTATTCTCAGGAGAAGATTCTGCTGATTGACTAACAAGTTCAGGGGAGCTTGCAAACTCAGATTTGCCCTTATGAGGACTAAAGAAATATTTTGCCGTACTGAGAAGTTCTTCATGCCGGATACCATCATGCGCTTTTTTGTAGGAATTCTTCGGATAGATTACAGAACCATTTGAATGGTGGACAGTCTTGATGCCATGATTGGATGAACTTGCATAGCATGCACCGGAAGAAGCCCCTTCATGCCTAGACTGTTTCAGAATTGGAGGCCGAGAAGGGCGAGACATGACAGATGTGGAAAGCGGGTGGCTGCCTATTTTAGATGCTGAATTCTGAGTCTGTGATGAAGATTCAATCCCATTGACAAACGACTCCATGGAATATCTCGACAACAGCAATGTTCTGAGATGTAGCTATGAATGGTAAGCAGGCCATTAAACGACAGAATCTTGCAATTAAATTGCTTTTATATCTAAAATATGCTATGCTATGCTATTACAGGTGCTACCAAGACAGAAACATTAAACGACAGAATCTTGGAATTAAATTGCTTTTATATCTAAAATATGCTATGCTATGCTATTACAGGTGCTACCAAGACAGAAACAGCATAGTATTGCAAATTCAAACAAGAAAATAACAAAATTGATTCACACAATCTCCGCAGAAAATTACAATTAAAGAAACTCCAAATATAACGGGAAAAACAAGGTACAATAAAGGTGGCCCGTGAATGAAGATAATTTACCGTTATCCACGGTCAAATGAATGTCAAAATCAACCCTTGTAAGCGGTAAGATATCTAAATCCCATTAAGAAAATAAAAGGGAAAAGAAGAAAGACAAGAACTTTACATTGTTTTCTTCAGTCAAAAACCGTCCTAAGCAATTTGTTCAGGAACCCAGATGGCAAAAACCAAGAAGCCAAATTTTTGACACCAACACAAGCAAATTGGCTGGTTCAAGTAAAGCTAAGTTGTTTCTTTGAAAAGCAAAATAACATAACATGAATTAAGGGACCAAAACAGTCAAGAAGAAGAAAGTGAAAGAGTATACACCTGATTAAAGAAGAGAGAAGGCAATGCAGAGACAGCAATCTTGCATGACTGTTACAACCGAAACACACACACACAAGGACCCCAAAAGGCCAAAAACAGGTCACAGGGAAAGAAAGAAAATTAACTTTGTTATTTGTGTGTGTATGTGAGTGAGTGCCTTTCTGTTTCACTGAAGAATACTTCAGAATTGAGATCCGATCCAAACAAGAAAGAGAGAGAGAGAGAGAGATTACAATGATAAATGATTGCTTCCTTTTTTTTATTTGTTTTTCTTTTTTGTTGTCGAGAGCTGTTTCTGTTATTGTTTTCGTCGTTTAATGGAGGAGTGAAAGAGGGAGGGAATGGATTAAAGGCTTTAAAAAGCCATGAAAACAAAGCCTAAAAGAAAGAAAGTGCTTTGCGTATTCGTTAGAGTCTTTCTTGAAAGAAAGACTCTCTCTTTTATCTACGTACGTTATTGTTCTTGTTTCTGTAAATTGGAGGCCTCCTTCCTCTTGTTGACTGGAAGTGCGGTTTTGATAAAATAAATAAATAAGCGTATTTTACTAAAAAAAAGAATTAAATGTTTTTTTAGTTTTTTTATAACTTTAATATTCTAATATCAAAAATAAAAAAAATCTATAAGAAACTTATTTTAATATATTTAAAAAAAATACCACACACCATTCACACGCTTGGTCTTGCTAATTAAGCTTATTTGATATCACGGTGGATAGTGTTTTTTATAAATATTTTTTATATTGAATATTAAAATAATTAAAAAATATTTTTTTAATATTTTTTTAAATGAATATACTTTTAAAATATACATAAATATAATTAAAAACTCACTCAAATAGGGACACATCACATCACTCATTATGCATGGGGTGTCACTATCACTTATTGCTATTAACTATAATCTACCATGTTGTTTTTCTTTTTTAATGATTAAAATTATTGGTTTTTGTCCTTGGCCTTTATTTTCCTTTTATTTATTTATTTTTATATGTATATTAATTGGCCTTTATTTTCCTTTTATTTATTTTTTATTTATTTATTTTTATATGTATATTAAGCTTAAAAGTATATGGAGAAAGCCATGTTTACTTGTTTTTGTGTCTCTAACTCATAACTCCATGTAATGATCAATAGGCGACATGACAAAGAGTAATTTCATTTTTTTAAGCATATAAGCTTCATTTTACTTTATTTTTGTCTCAATTTAATACAAATATATTTTTTTTATCGTACTAATCAAATACATTTGTTGAATAGCTATTAATTTATCTCCATTATTATGTGACTTTAACTTCTACTTTTTTTTTATTTAATCATGCATTTTACATTATCTTATTAGTATCATAAAACATGATTTTTTTATAGAAAAAGATAGCTCTTAAAAACTACACCAATTAACTTAATTTTTTTTGATAAAGTTAAAATGTTCGACTTACTTGTGACTAAAAAAAACACTTTACTCCCTAAAAAAAAGTTTTCTCAAAATATAATTTCCATCAAGGATAATAATAAAAATAAATATGTATAATAATTTTTTTTTTGCTCATCCCAAGTAAAGGTAGCTAACACTTTCTAAATTTCATCATTAAATGTAGCCATTGGTACATGCTATTATCATAAATTACTCAAATAATAATTGTTATATGTTATTTTTATAGTTTTAATATGCTGAAATAAAAAAATAAATAAAACAATGCACCGTATTATCGAACAGTCACCACCGAGAGTATTTTGAGGTAAAAGGCTTCACTCCCTCCTATGTACTTTTTATTGGCAACATTAACATTTTGGTTTCGTATTTCTATGTGAAATGATTTATTGCTGACAGTAAAACAATTCCTCTTTTCTTTTAATTAACACTAATCACATGGGCTTGAGTAACCGCACCAATGTCATTAAAGAGGGAGGCCTCACATGCGCGCACGTGGACCCCCTACAACAGCACGTGGCCGGCTGTCATGCCCCTGGCGCATGGCAATCCAATGCGCCCGCGCTTCAGGGCACAACCCCCTCCTAATCACTAATCTTCAGGGCCCATCTTTCTAACTACTAATCTCCTAAAGGATAATACTGTCTTTTACCCGCGGTGCCCACCCCAACACCTACTAATTTTTAATCAGACAGGTGGGGCCAGAACGCCACGCTGGCGGGGCCCACCACCAGCCATGAGGGTCTTTTTGGGGAATTGCGGGGCAGACGGGGGCACCCGGTGGTTGAGTAGTCTTCGTACGAGTCCCTGCCGCGTGTTTAACACCAAAATATTATTTATTTATTATTTTGATATATTAACATTAAAAATAAATTTAAAAAAATAAAAAATATTATTTAAATATATCTCCAAATAAAAAACATTTTAAAACTCAATCTCAAGTATAACTCAACGGTGAGATTAAGAGGCGCTGGGTGCTCGATGATGTGATTGAGCAGTTTCCACCGTTGATGATAGGAGATAAAATTGAAAAAGGGTTTAGATTTAGACACGTATAAAAAATGATTAGATGGATACGGAGACAAGGTCTCAATAGTTGTGGGGGCCAATGTCATAAGCATGTTTGCAACAATGATTTTCAGAGTGCAATGCACCGCATCATTCTCCTTTTTTAAGCCATCAATCATGCTGTAGCACACTAACGAATCCTTTCCTCCTTTCCCCACTAATTTTTTATTTCATACAGCAAAACCTCGGAATATTTTTTTGAGGAAAAAAAAATAATTTCAATTAGCATAAACTGTTCAGCATGTTCTTGAGCCCGGGTCAAGTCTTAAAAGAATCAATCCAGAGTTAGCCCAACAAACCAATACATAACCTAGTTAAAATTAAAATTGAAATGGAATTATTCTGACTTTTTTAAAATAATATATTTAATTGAACCGTGTTATTCAGCTTCTTAAAAATAATATATTTGATTAATCCAAATTAATTAGCTTGATTCTTGACTTGAGCCTTGCACCCAGTCAACAGTTGATTTTGATGCAAGAGAGCAATATCTATATATACTGAGTTTGCTCAACAGCAAGCATGCAGATTGCAGAGACTTCAAGATTTCATCAATGATGACCGGAGGCAGGAGGACTCTATAAATCTGCTAGACGAGGACACTGAAGCTCAAGAATGTTCACGAGACAGATGATTGAGAAACTAGAACGTGATAGAGGCATTACCGTGTTTAAGATTGAATTTAATTTGTTCAGAAGAAATTATCAAGATTGTTCTAGCAAGTTTTCTAAGTACAAGTTCAAGATGTATCTCCCTGTCGACAAAACATCAAGTCTCTTCTCGCTAGGCTCATATTTTCCCTTCCGAAGCTGGTATCGATGTGTCACAGCTGAAATGGTATATGCCTGTCCTTCAATAGTCACGCTCTCTCCGCATTGCAGGTTCTGCTACATAAGGAACAACGTAAATGAACACAAGAAAGAAAACTTTGACGGACAACACCAGCACCAAATCCATCTGATTCTATCCCTGAGGTCGAATAATGACACTGGCATGCGACAGGATGACTACAGACAGACAGATCACTGGAGTTAAGTTTCTGTTTTAGAGTACACAGACCACAAGGAAGGGTCTGCATTTTGGTTTCTTCTATTAGAAATCATAAAGGTACATTTGACATTTACGGCTCATTGTTTCGTGACTTGGCCCCATACCGTAACCATCAGTCTTTTCCCAGTTCAGAGGACACACAGAACACGGGATTTATCCCAATACAAGTAGCTAAAATCAGCAAAGGAGAGAACAACAAGTCTTTAGTGATTGAAAAACCAATACCCTTCAAACAATAATGTGATCTGCAAACAATAATGTCTCTGAACTTTTTCCCCAGCCTCATCCAACATGCTGTAATGTCTTCAGTTATAAAGACATGTCCTTATGGGGAGCCCCCATTTGTGGAACAGATGATTCCTGGACAGCGTATAAAAATCACAAAAGCTGATCTTTCTTCCTCTTCGTTTTCCTTTAAAAGTAGCTCTTGTATTGGCAAGCAGGTAAAACGAATCTCAGGGATTTGTACCCTTATCTATGTTGCGACCTCCAACTTTCCTTTGCTCTAGCTTTCCATATATATCCATTCAAACTTCATGTTGGGTTCTCTTTATCTTTTTTCTTCTATGAAAGACCTAACATAGCCTTTTCGTTTGTAGTGTCATTATAAGGTCATAATCTCGGAGATTTCTGACTATAATTTGATTGCAAGCAAGTAGAGTCAGGGAGCGAGCTGTACAGGAGTGAAGACCCCAGGATAAACGTCAGAACCTCTTGCCCCCATATAATCAACACCAAAATTTCCTCTATGGGAAGGATTAGGCAAGAAACCCAGATAGGAAATACCACAAAAACATCATATAATAATAATTCTCAACTGTATTGCATTTTCCTCTATTTTATCAAGCGACGAGAAACCCAGATAGGAAATAGCATAAAAAACCAGAAGATAACAGAAACAAAGGGGGCGAAAAACATACAGTGGGAAAGCAACGAATTCCGAGGTTCTTTGGAGGAGGTGTGATGTCAACGACTTTATAAGGGTAGGAATGATCTCTGTCCCTTTCTTTCTTTCTGCATGTTACATGAAGTGCTGGTGTCTGTAGCCAAAATTTAGTTAAAGAGCAATTGTTGAAAAATGATGATACGTGGGAAAACGTGAATGGGTCAAACAAAAAAAAAATGAAAAAGAAAACCTCTGTGAATTGGTGATTAAGGTCACACCTTCTGATATGCACCTAGGTTCCACGACACCGTTGCCATTCTTCTGCTCTCTCTCTCTCTCTCTCTCTGCGTTTAGTTTCTTTCTTTCGTGTGACTGTGATTCAGACTCTCAGGAGTAGATAGAGTGGAAGAAGGTAAGCCAGTAAAAATATAAAGATCATTTCATTTTAAAAGAAAAGAAAAGTTAAGCCATTAAAAATATAAAGATCTTTCTTCATTTTGGGAAGGAATTTTTAACTTGAATCCCACTATCCTAGCATATAATTTATTTATTTTTAATTAAATTAATTTGCATATAATTTGTTTTCAAATTTCACAAGGTGCTGTTTTTTCAAAATTTTCATCAGTTTCAGTGTTTTTTATATTTCTAGATTATTTCTATTTTCTATGATTTTTTGAAGTTTTTTATTTTTTATTTTTTATTTTTAGGTATTGAAAGATTAATTATTCTTTATGCAGTCTAAGAGTAGTTTGGATTAAAGGGGTAAAAAAACATGAGAGAAAACGCAAACATACAAGGGCATATAGCAGCGAGAATTCTTAACTCTCTCCATCTATATAACTTAAGAGTAGATGAATACAATATTCCTTTTTTAAAGATAAATCACAAAAATTCTCTTAAGGTATTTTTATTAAAATTATATTTAATTATTCATAACTAACAAAGCAATTAACTTAACCATGAAATATGTGGCAATATTTTTAATTAGTTGACAAAAAAAAATGTAATGACAACAAGTGGACCAAATTTATATATATATAAAAAAAAAGCGATAACAATAACATTGGAAAAAAAATTATAAACAGGGACATATAATATAACTTAATTCTCAGCCCGTTCGATATAAAAGAATAAATTGAATTAAAAAAGATAATAAAAAATTGTTAAAATCAATCTGAATTGATATGACAAACTTATAATTCGAGAAATAAGGAGCAAGTCAACCTAAGTCAACTTATCAAATTCGCAACTAAGATCATGAGATCGGAATAACTTAGTAGAAAATAAAATGTAACAAATCACAAAGATAAAAACAAAATAAGGGGAAACAATAATGTCAAAACATGTTAAATTTTCAAACTCGTGACTCAGTGCATTAAATTAGGAATATCCTATTTGAAAAAATCTTAAAAATCAATTTCCAACTAATTAAATATTGAAATATTAACTTGGAAAAGAATATCAATTATACAACAGGATCTTAAAAAAAAAATTGAAATAATGAACATTAAAATTGAAATATAAAATAAATTTTATTTTTTATTTAAAGGTGGGATTGAAAAGAGAAATTAATTAATCATAAGGACCAAAAACCAATAAAATTTTTTAAATAAAAATAAAAATAAAAATAATTTTTTTATTAAAAGATGAAATTGAATAGAAAAATCAATTCAACAAAAGGCAAAAAAAATAAATAAAGTGGTGACCAAATTGGAAGAGAGTAATATATAGTAAATAGAGATGGAATGAAGAAATTGAAAATAAATGAAACTTCTATAAAAAACCAAGAACATAAATTAGATATCAAAAAAATAAATATTGAAGTTGAAATGGTAGCAATAAAAAATGTTAAGCATTAGTTTCCAGAGGGAGAAAATAATAATAAAAAGGGCCTACTAGCAATAAGTTGGATCACCACCATTAACACATGTTGCTCTACTATAAAAAAAAAATATATGAAAAAACCTTCAATAACATGATAAAATAATATTTTTGAACATGGGAGACATTGCATGTGTTGGTGAAGGGTATGTCCTTTAACACATTGCAAACTGTGCCCATTGACTCTAGTTTTGAATTCATTGTTTTTAAGTGTATTTTAGTCATTTCATCCTGCTTTCTAGTTTTTTTATGTTTTATTAAATATCAAATTGCTTTTAGTTAACATTATAATAATGGAAAAACTTGTAAAAATATAAAAATACCATTTGATGCAAGTTTAATATATATATACACACACTTTAAATGATGTTTTAGTAGTCTCACCATGCCTTGAAATGAGAAAAAACTTATTTATTTTCAGTCAATTCAGTAAAAAAAAATGAGCCATATGAAAACACTTAATGTTATTGCAAGTTAATGTTAATTTTTTTTAGGTTAAGGGGTAAAATCACTATTATATTATTTTAGTGAACAATACAAATGAATCTAGATGAATAGTATTTTTCAAAAGGTTTTTAGCTCCTAGACCATCATTACTAATTTTTTTTGTCCTTTGTCTTTTTTTATTTATTTTGGTCCCTTGATTGTAATTTTTTTTATTTCTATAATATTTTGTTTATTTAGAATTATGCTAGGTGGTTTCTTTGGGCTACAAAGGCTAGGGGATCATGCTATATTAAGAAAAAATATCTTTGCTTGGTTGATGCTTAATTTATTAATTTTAAATAAATTATATTAATCTAAAATAATTAAGTTTATAGAGACAAAATTCAAAAGATTAGAAAATATTAAGCGGTAAGCCCCCCTTTTCTTATTAGCATTGGGCTAAATTGGATAAATGATGAAAAATGTTTATCACATATTTTTTATGACTCAACTCTTTTTCTTTTTTTTTTAACTGAATCCTTTTACATTAATTTTTTTTTCTAGACTTGGGGGTTTGTTTTGATTGCTTATAAATAAGGATATGATGATGTCAAGAAAAAAAATTGGTATGCAATTAATGCTTAGTTTTGCAAAATAAAACTCAATTGGATTGATCTAACACAACTAAGGCCCGAGGGATCAAATTTGAAAACAAAATAAGGTCAAGAATGAAATAAAAAGGATAGGGAAGAAATGGCTAACGTGTGCAATACATGTGCCAACTAATGAGAAGGGACACCATGCCTCAGGAGCATGACCCTTCTCTGACTATCAAATAGTTTGTTTTGCGATTACTTTTGAATCATTTTGGAGAGGAAAATTATATATAAAAGTGAGTGTTGATGTTGGTGTTATGTTTCTATTGACATTCTTCTTCTTCTTCTTCTTTTTTTCTCATTCACTTGGTTTTTTACCTTGCTTTGTTAATGTTATTCTACATCAATTGTGGTTATCATTCTTCAAATAATTATTTTCTTATTTTCTGACCTTTCTAAAATTGGATTTTTTTTAATCATCCTTCATAATGCTTAATTTTTTTCCATGGGTTAATCTCGATCTCATGACTCAAATTGTAAGTTTGGAAAGTTAACTTGAATTTGAAAGGTTATTTTATTTTCTAATTTCATCTATTAATAATTGGTTAGGTTAGAATTGAGTTTTTTTATTTTTTTTTGCTTTCTATGTAGTTATCTTGATTTTATGCCTTGAATCACGAGTTTTGTTGATTAACTTAGGTTAACTTTGGTCTTTTTTTTTTCTTTTTTTTTTCTATTTTATCCTTCAACATGGGTTGATTAAGCATTAGGCTTAAAAAAAATTATTTTAATTTCTATTTTGAGTTTAGTTTTTTCAATTTCATCTTTTAATATTAGGTTGCTTAAAAATTAAGCATCATATTTGTTTTTCCATAGTTTTCTTTCTATATGGTTATCTCATTCTGATGCCCTAAATCATGGGTCTTCGGTCTTGTAGATTTACTCTATTTGACTTAATTTTTTTTAATTATATATATTTTTTAATTCCTCCTTTAACATTCTATTGATAGAGAATTGAGTTTTATAATTTGATTCGATTTACTTTTTAAAAGATTATTACGATCTTATTATCTAAACTAAAAGCTTTACAAATTAATTGAAATTGGTTTGGATCGATCTACTATGTTATTGTTTTGATATTTTAAAAAAAAAATATTATTAACTCAAAAAAAAAAACATCTAGTATGCCTCAAGTTTTATGTTCATAATTCTTTTGTTTTACTTTAAGAAAACATGTATGTGATGGCTTCATGTTTTTTTTTCTTACATATAAGAATAATAATTTAATTTATGGTATAACATGGAACAAATATCTAGTTGTTCAAGCTTTTCTTAAGGCCCGTTTATTTACTAGAAAGTAGTTTTTTTTTAGAAAGTGAATTTTAAAAAAGTGAATTCTAGGAAAGTAAATTACTTTATGATGTTTGGTAATGTAATAAAAAATAAGTTGGAAAACACTTTCCAGTGTTTGGTCATGTCATGGAAAATGAGTTGAAAAATAAATTATTAATGTTTTATTTTTCTCAAGTTTATTAAAATAATAAGAAACAAATCTTACGAATTAAAAAGTTGAATGAGAATGAAATTGAAAAAAATATAATTTCATAAATTATCTCAAATAAAATAAATAATAATTAAAATAATAGAGATCAAATTTAAAAAATAAAAAAAATAAAAGATGAAGAAATCAAAATAATAATAATTAATATTTCATAAATTATTTCAAATAAAACAAGTAACAATCAAAAGAATAAGGATCAAATTTGATAGATAAAAAATTTCAATAAAAAAATAATAAGGAAAAAGCAAATAACAATTATAAAAATTAGGATAAAAGTTAATATAAAAATTAAATTTTAAGAGATAAAATTAAAATACAAATATTCAAAACAAAATATATATAGCAATAAAAAATTTGATGATCAAATTTAATATAATCAGTAAATAATATGATATTTTTAAATTTTTTATAATTTTCGGAAAGTGTTTTCCGCCCAAATTTTTCAGAAAAATACTTTTCTGAAATTCAAGTTAAATTTTTCTTTGATTAGAAAGTGTTTTTCGCTGATCAATTTTTTTAATGGTAAATAAATATAAAAAAGTTTAAAAAATATTTTTTAAGAAACAAACATAATCTTAATATAATTTGGATAGCCTTTATCCTATTTTTAAAAGTATTTTTTTTTTAATATAGTGAAAAAAAAGAAAAAAAAAAGAAGAAGAAGGTATAAACCTAAGCACCGTGTCCGTTATCATTAGAGACCGCCATGGTTAGAAATCTCAAACGATGAGTTGGGTGGTTAAAGAAGTTTTTTGAGCTTAAATTTAATAATTAACATTAGATAAATGTATTTTTAAGAATTTATTGTATTGATAGTGGATGCACCTTTAAAATTACCCAGAAAAAAGTATTTAATCTCAATTAATACATAAATTAGCTTTAACAAATACTTAATTAAAAATATCAATTTCACACTTTTTAAAATAAGGCATCTTTAAAACACATATAAAAAAACCACTGTGTTAAATTTCAATTATTTAATATGCTGATGAACGCAAGGATGCAATAAATATTCTCCTTCATAAATTTGCAACAAAATGGATGTTAGATTTTTTTTCTAAAAAATAAAAATAAAATCATAAAATAAAAAGGGCTGTGACCTTTTGAATTTCCTCAAAGAAATTAGAGGGTCAGGACCACACCAGAGATCCAAACTAGCTTGAACTGGATAAGCTATCTGTGAAACAGGAACAGAAACAGAAAAATAGCCATGGCGAAAGCATTGGCAGTTTAGCCTCATCCAATGACTGCTCTCGCTCTTGCCCCTTCTCTCCCCTGCTCATCCTCCAAAAAACACCACCCTTTCAGATTCATAGCCCATGCTTCCACACAACTCTCCCCAGCCTCTCTGAAACAGCAACTTTCCCACCAAAAAACCGGAGTCATTGTTATCGGAGCCGGCCTTGCGGGTCTAGCTACCGCGACCAGGCTAAACTCTCAAAACATCCCCTTCCTCCTGCTTGAGGCTTCTGACGCTGTTGGTGGCCGAGTTAGGACTGACGTTGTTGATGGTTTCCTCCTCGACCGAGGCTTCCAAATCTTCATCACTGCGTATCCCGAGGCCCAAAGACTTCTTGACTATCAAGCACTGGAGCTAAGGAAATTCTACTCAGGTGCCCGCATCTACTTCGATGGCCGGTTCCATACTGTGGCTGATCCTTTATGCCACTTTTTCGATGCTGTCAAGTCCTTAACCAACCCCATAGGATCCGTTATCGACAAAATGCTTATCGCGTTGACAAGGATTCAGGTCCTGAGTAAATCGGATGATGAAATCATGCGTGCTGATGAGGTTCCTACTATTGATCTCCTAAAGAAAATTGGGTTTTCGGATTCGATAGTGGAACGCTTTTTCCAGCCTTTCTTTGGTGGCATATTTTTTGATAAAGAGCTCGGAACTACTTCAAGATTGTTCGACTTTATATTCAAGTGTCTCGCTCTCGGCAACAATACCCTTCCTGCCAAAGGAATCGGGGCCATTCCAAATCAATTAGCATCCAAGTTGCCAGCTGATTCCATCTTGTTGAATACAAGAGTTGTTTCTGTTGGTCTAGACGAGGATCAAAACACACCAATGCCCTTTGTTAGATTGGAAAATGGAGATATTCTACAAAGCGAGCTTGGAGTGATTGTGGCTGTTGAAGAACCACATGTTAACGACCTCTTGGCAGAAATTAACAGTATTGAGCCAGTTCAAAGTAAAAAACCTGCTCGCAGTACAGTGTGTTTGTATTTCTCAGCAGACGGGGATGATATACCTGTTCGAGACCCAGTTCTGTTCCTTAATGGTTCAGGCAAAGGCATTGTAAATAACATGTTCTTTGCGACCAATGTAGCTCCATCCTATGGTCCACCTGGGAAGGCATTGGTATCAGTGACTCTGATTGGGTTGTTCGATGATACATCCGATCATGATCTAGCAGACGAGGTTATTTCGGAGCTATCAGGTTGGTTTGGAGGCTCGATGGTCGGGTCATGGAAGCACTTGAGAACGTATAGGGTCAGATATGCACAACCAAATCAATGCCCTCCCACTAATTTGATGAAAAACCCTCAAATTGGGTCAGGCCTATACTTGTGTGGCGATCACTTGACTTCTGCTACCTTTGACGGTGCATTAGCTTCCGGAAGAAAAGCTGCAGAAGCTTTGTTAAGAGATAGGGCATTCATCAAGGTTTAATTTGTTCATTTTAATTTTCATCTCTGGGCATCGTTGAGCCATGATGGTACTGGAATAAATTTCTAATAAAATCAAAGGACATTTTCCTTTGATCATAGAGTTCAATCCGAAAAAAGTAACAGCACAAATTACTTTATTCAGTTGTGAACTGTTACAACAGGTATAAGCATCTGATGCAGCAGATGAGTGTTTCCAGAAATCATTGAAGACAAGCCAAGCCAAGCCATTGTATTCAATGAGCCATTAGGGCAAGATTTGGTAAAGAAAAAGTTGGGAAAAACAAGTCCTTTCAATGAGATGATGAAGTGGCCTATTAATGAAAAAGGGCAAAACTGATAAGAAAACAAACATGGATAGGAAAGGAAAATTGCATCTTTAGGTTTAGGTGTTCTTTTGAGTTTAAATATCAGAGAGAGCTGTGCATGCTTCTTCACAATTTATAACTTATGAATGTCCATTATAACATAAATGAACAAAATATAAAGTCAGTCTCTTAGATTCCTAGTACAGGTAAACAAGATGCGAAAAATAGATGAATTGGACATATGGTGGAAAAATACGAAGCCCCTCCCTAACAAAGTAAAACAATCTAGAGGTCAAGCTAATGCAATTGAAAATAACCTCATTGCCCACCAGTGTTCCGGAAAAATTTTTCGTTTTAGAAGCCTCCTATCTCCCATAAGGATGATACCTACCGCTCCCAGCACCACCATATCCCACTCTGCTTCCATACATGGAACCTCCACCATTACCTCCATAGCCACCTCCAAGACCAGTGTCATAGCTACTTCCATAGCCGCTGCCAGAACCACCACCACCACTGCCACCACCATATCCGCTATAATTCTCACCAGGGCCACCATAACCCCCACCACCTAAATCATAACCTCTGCTGTACAGTCCTCCATAACGACCAGCATATCCCAAGGAGGGCTCTCCCCTATAAGCACCAATACCCCCAACTCCGTATCCTCCATAGCCACCAAATTCACCTCCACCATATCCACTATAAGCACCAGCTCTACTTCCGTAGGCCCCTCCAGACCTATAACCACCACCAATGCTACCAAATCCACTGCCTCCAAATCCACCATAAGCATCATCAAACCCACCACGAAATGCAGGCCTTGAATCATTATAACGCTTTGATGGAGGTGGAGGCGGGTTTGCCTTCTTCGGCTCAGCCTTCTTGATCTCCACCTTCAAGAGAGCATGACAAGTTGAAGAAACAATAGATAATGCATAAAAATCATAAGATCCAATCACTGGAGGCTATGTAAATTAATTATTGCTACACAATGGAAGAAAATGATTTCCTCAACTTTTACTTCCCTGTTCCCATCCCCACTCCTACCACAAAACTGAACTAGTTATTCGTATACAATACAATTACACCTACATAACAGCACATTGAGAAAAAAAGACATCTTTCAACAAGAAAAATAAAATTGCTGACCAAAATATCTTGTTTGGTAAGATAAGAAAACTTACAAGGCACAATTGATTAGCATCTGTCAGTGTTTCCAGCTTTATGATAAATTGTTTGTGTACTGAAGAGTTCTAAATGATGTTATAAATGTTACATCCCATTTTCACATGGATGCAGAAGGCTTTCTAATTCTCTATTGAGTAAATTTACATGCACACATGGAGGTATCAACTACAATGGTAGGAAATAATGATATCAGATATCCATGCTAGCAACACTTATACTGGTTTTCACAACTGAAAATTTTAAAGAGATCAAGTAAAACCTAACCATAAATGCCCCTTTTAAAGTCCTGTCAACTCTTAACGGTTGCATGCTTTTTTTTAAGAATGATGTTAGAGATGCTGGCATTTTAGCTAAACTATTACTATGCAATTTGTCATTGTCAATGGTCAAATGTTAATTCATTAAAAGTGTCATTATCTCTAGCTTTACCCTTTCTTACATATATCTCAAATGGAATCTAGTTGGCCAACAACAATGTACAAGTGGAAGCTCATTGAAAGTAGGCCTCCACCAATTCTCCTTCAAGTAGGGATTCTATATGGTTTTGGTTGATCAGAAAATGGTTTAAATTCTCGGTAAATACCAAATATGATCCTTGTGCAAAATAACAAGCAATGATTATATTAACTATCATGTACACTAAGATTTGGACATTCTTCAAAGTTTTTTATTCATATTGCTGGGACAAACCCATGGATTCTATAGTATACTGTGTCCTCAAGTAAGTTTAAGGGGCAGTTCCAGCATTTATAGATATGGATATAGTCTTTAAGAACCCATGGAAAGGGGATGATGAATCAAAATTGATATCAGTTGGTATCTGCTAACCTGAGTTCCAGCCAGCTCGAGTTTATTTCCCCTGGCCAACAGATCATCAACTGCCTGCTCTGTATCAAATGTAATAAATCCAAACCCACGAGAACGATTGGTGGAGTGGTCCCGCATGATCTGATGTTCTGTAACCTCTCCAAATTGTGTAAAGAATTCATTGAACTCATCTGTCCATTACAATAGATAATCACATGCCCAAACAGTCAAACAATGGACATTGTAATGGCAGGTAACCATATACAACTGCTTAGATTACCTTCAGTCACAACCGCAGGTATTCCACCAACAAAAATCTTCCTGGTCCTAAAATCCTTAGACCCAACCGCTCCCTTTGGTATTGTTCGCTTGATTTCAACCTGAAGAGTCCAAAAACCATAAGTATCAATAAACCATACCAAGTCATCAAGTTTCATTTATTGAATTTTCGAAAAATAAAAGGATAAAGATAGTTTTTCAGCAGTTAAATCCAACATCAGCACCACAGCAAAACCTACTTGTTTGCCATTGATAATATGAGTATCCTGAATGACTTGATCAACAACAGATGGATCTGCATAGGTCACAAAGCCAAATCCACGGGGCTGCCCTGTTTTCCGGTCCTTCATTATCACGGAATCCGTAATTTCACCATATTTACCAAAATGCTTGATGAATTGTGCTGCAAAACAAACATAACCAAAACAACAAGCAATTAAAAAAAAAATCAGAATACTGAAGCAAAAAGGACTCCATTAGCAAATTGTCAAGTAACAGAGAAACTAACCAGTAGTAGTCTCTCTTGCTAAACCTCCAATGAAAATTTTTCTGCAACACATGTTGAGTAAAAATCAAACAAGCTTCACAAATAAAGGTTTTCCAAAAGGATCATATATAATAGGCACCAAATTCCTAGGTCTGGCAATGGTAGAGAGATTTTTTTTTCCTTCTTTCGATTATTGTTACCAATTCATAAAAATACACCGAGAAAATAAGAAAATCACTACACCAATAAGGCTTAATTATTCAGCCAAACCCTACTAGTTTGCCATTAAAGATATGAGGTTATATATATACATATATACACAAGGGCATCCTCAATGAAAAGGAAGCAATTAAATAAGAGAAAACCCACCAATACTTTAGAGCAATTGAACTAAGAAAGGAAACCAATTCCCTGTTTGGTTCCCGTGAAAGGCAGAGAGAGAATATTAAATGAAAACAACTCAACAAAGAATCCCAAATTTCCTATCTTTCAAATCCCATATACCCAAGAACTAAATAAAGTCCCAAATTACAGTGTTATCAAGCTAAAACTTGAGCATGAAGAGATTACTATAGAATTTTCTCGGGAAACAAACAGATTACCCGGGGCTAGCTCCATCTCCAGAGAGGGGTTGAGGCTTGTCATCTTTTGGGATGTGGGTGGATTTAACGTCGTTAGGTTCACCGTCGTGAATGGGTTCGTTGTGGTGTGGGTCCATTGCTGCTTCAAGCTTCAACAATGGCTTCTCTTCTTGTTTTATTATTTTTTTCCCCAAAAAAAGGCAAAGAAGGAGAAGAAATGCAAGAAAGGGAGCCCTAGATGGGTGGATTGGGTTTATTGTTTCAGACCTGAGAGTATTATTTTATTCTTATGTTTTACCGTTCAAAGCCCTTCATTATTACCATTTTTTTTTTCTTTGAAAAAGAACAAGGTAGTGTTTCCACCGTAGTTTTAAGACCTGGCCTGTTGTCTGGTTTCAGGTTTAAATTTTAGGTTTTGATTAAGTTAGTTGGGTTAAATTTTAATTTTTAAAATAAATTAAAATATATTATTTTAATAAAAAATAAAAAATTAATGGGTTTACAACCAAATTTTAACTGGATTTTGCCAATTAATCTGTCAGATCACACCGGGTTTTTTTTTTTTTTTCTTCAACCTGATTCAGTTTCAGTCTCGAATTGGCCAGATCCAAGGTCAACTAGTCAAGTCCAACTGGGTTTCAAAACTCTTATTTCCCAGCAATTTTTATATTTAAAATATAAAAATTCATTATAAAATTATTATAAAAATATATTTATTTTATGTTTATATTTTTATATATCTAAGACAAAAACAAAGGAGATATCCCAGCAATTTTTATATTTAAAATATAAAAATTCATTATAAAATTATTATAAAAATATATTTATTTTATGTTTATATTTTTATATATCTAAGACAAAAACAAAGGAGATATGTTTATTTAATATAGTATTTAATTCATATCCTAAAACAAAATCAAAAGAGATGAAAATGGTGAAGATAAAAACTTTTGTTGAAAAAACAAATATTTGAATAATTTTGAGTAAATTTCTATACTTATAAAACAAAATCTACATAGAAAATATGTTTTTAAAAATAATATTTTTTATTTTTTATTTTTATAATATCCTTATAAAAAAATTTAATTTTAAAATTGTTCAACTAAAACTTATAAAAATAAAATTATTTATTATTATGGCTTTAAAACTCAACCTGCGACAAGGTTTGAATTGCAAGTTAAGAAGATCAACAAAAAAAAATCAATAAATTTTTTATCAAGTTTTATCTCGAATCAATTGAGTTGCGGGTTGACCAGGTTTTTGACCTCATCAAATTGAGTTAATTTTTTCTTTATTTTTCGGGCAAGTTCGGGTTTTATAATTAAAATTATTATACTATTATTAATTTCAATACTTGGGTTTTATAATTAAATTATTATATTATTATTAATTTAAATACTCAATATAAATTAAATTAAATTAAATTAAATTAAAAATATTATCTAATTATTTTTAAAATATATAAGTTTGATATCAATATATATTAAAAATAAAATAATTTTTTATATATTTTTTTATATCTTATCCATTACTAGACAAATAAGATATATAAATCTTCACTATATCTTGTACACTAACCTCAAGAACAATTTTGTCTTTATTTTATCTTTTATCTTGTTTTATAGATTTTATTTTTTTTTTATGATAAGGACAACAATCTAATATTTTTTGAGATTTTTATTACTTTAAAAGATTTAATTATAACTCATTCCCTGTATTTTAGTAAAATTAATTATTTTAGTAAGTTATGATTAACTTTATTTTTAAAAACAGTTATCTTGTTTTCTTTTTACAATAGAAAAATACTTCCTTATTCTATGATCGTAATTTTTTTATTTTTTTTTGTGGACTAGTTTATGCATCAACCAAGACTGAGTTTCCTATTGCTCCTAACCATTAAACAAACAGAAAGCAAAACTTACTATATAAATGGCACGACTTTTAAAATATATTACAAATAAATTGAGTGATTTTTGAGAACCAAATAAAAAATAAATAAAAAAGAATCAAGTACAAAGGATCATAGAAGCAGTACGGTTAAATCCTAAATAATCTTCTGTTAGACCTAACAAAAGATCGCAATTCACCCCCCCGGGCCACATGAATGTCCGAATAGCGAAATTGTCTTGATTACTCCTCATGATGTTTAAGGTTGTTATCGGTAAAGATTTTTTTAAGAAGGTAATTTTTATTTAAAAATATATTAAAATAATTTTTAAAATCTTTTTATTTCAAACATCAATATATCGTAAAAACATCTAAAAGCACTTGAGCTTTGTTATTTTGTTGAAAAATAGTTTTGTTTATGGAAAATAGTTTATATAGAAAGTAAATTATTTTTTTATTTTTGGTAGAATCATAGAAAATAAGTTAGAAAATATTTTTCAATATTTAACTATTTCATAAAAAATAAATTTTTAATATTTTTAAATTTATTAAAAGAATAAGGATCAAATTTTATAAATAAAAAGGTGGAGGATAAAATTGAAAAATGTCTAATTTTATAAATTAAGTAGAATAAAATAAATAAAAATAAAAATAATAAAGATCAAATCTGATAGATAAAAAAGTTGAAAAAAATGAAATTAAAAAAATATAATTTCATAAATTATTTCAAATAAAATAAATAACAATCAAAATAATTAAAATTAAATATGATAAAAAAAATTCAATTAAGTAAATGATAAGAGAAAAACAAATAATAATTAAAAGAATATAAAAAATAAAGTTGATATTTTCAAATTAAATAAAATCCTAAGAGGTGAAATTGAAAAAAAAAAGATTCAAAAATAAAATATATAGAAATCAAAAGATCAATAACCAAATCTAATATACTTAATAAATAACAAGGTATTTTTATTTTATTTTTTCACAATTTCTACTAAGTATTTTAAATCTAAAATAAAAGAAAAATATTTTCCTGAAAATCATGCTAAATTTTCCTTTAACTAACATTTTCTATTAACCAACTTTTTTAAAAGCAAATAAATACAAGAAAATCTAAAAAATAATTTTTAAAAAACTACTTTTATAAAATAAACATGACCTTTTTATTATTTTTTTAAAATAAAATATATTTTTAAAAGCTCGTTTGATATTGCATCTGCAGTTACTTTTAAAGCAAACCACAACTCGTAAATATTTGATTAAGAAAAAAAACAATTTACTGTGCATGGATCCCACAATAAATTGTATATGAAATGCAGGAAGAAGAAAAGCAGCAAATTGTTACTTTCTTGTGTTGATAAAAAATGTGAACAATGTAGCAGCAGTATGGCTGCTACAGTGGAGCATAGCTGCATTGTTCCGGTCGAACCGAATCCGATCCAACAAGTAAAATGCATTGAACCAGGTCCAACCCAGTAAAATAAAAAAATTATTTTTTTATTGTGTTTTATTCGCTTGATGATGTAATATTTACAGAATTTGTTGCAATTCTAATTTTGTTCTTGATTATATTTTACAAGTTATGTTGTTGTGCGTTTAAAAAATCAAGAAAATTATCAGATGTATTTTAGACGTGATGAAATTGTTGATAGTTGAATGGAGTAATAAAAAATATTTTATATAAAGTATTATCTATTTCATAATATAATAACAATAGTTAAATCTATAATATTTAAATTAAAACCCATCAATATATATAACCTTAATTTCAAAAGTATTCGTAACCAAACACATTAAATTAAATTATTTTTTATTTAATCTCAATTTTAACCACAGTTTTAACTAAATATATATTTTTTCAACCCAATCTTAATTAAAAATACTTTTTACAAAATAACTTTTTTCAAATCATAACCATAATAGCAATTATAGTATCAAAGAAAACTTAAAGTGTTCACACCACTAGTGGCTCTCCTTGTTTGTTTTTGCGTTTCAAAAGTGTTTTTGAAAAAAATTAAATTTTATTTTATTTTTTATTAACTTCAAATTAATATGTTTTTAGTATTTTCAAATCATTTTGATATGCTAATGTCAAATATAATTTTTAAAAAATAAAAAAAATTATTAGCATGCATTTTAACATGAAAAACTATTTAAAAAGTAACAGCAACTACACTTCCAAACAGACTGTAAAGATAAATCAAAAAGCCAGTAACTAATCCATGATAAGGATATGTGAAGATAGAATTGAAGCTTCTTCTTGAGAGAACAAAGATGTTAATGGGGTGATTTTGAAAATACTAAAGTTATTTTAGATAAAAAAAAAGGGAGTTTTTGTAATTTTAGATACTAAGCTATTTTCTTATTAGTAATCCAAATTAAAACAACATAATAATAGATTATAGAATAGTTAAATGATTTTACTTATAATGATGCATTATGAAACAATCTAATGTTAATGTTTAATATGATTTAAGGAATAAATTCGATAATTAAGAATGCTTACTTCCTCCTTTAACTTTTTTTTCAATTTCAAGCCTTGGAAGATGATTTATTTCTTAAACATAGAGATTGGTGGATTCTGAAAATATTTAAAATATTATTATTTCCATCATCCATATATAACTAAAAAATATTTTATAAATTATTTTATAAATTGAAGAATTAAAATATGATTGATGAATTGAAAAATGAAAAAAATTAATTTTATAAATTATTCTAAATAAAATAAATAATAATTAAAAATATATAAATTAAATTTAATTGAAAATAATTTGAAGCGTTGTTTTCGAAAACTGGAGGCTCAAAAAAAGAAACAAGGTGAAGAGAGAAAAAAAAAATGAAAAAAAAATAACACCAGCACCAAAGTGTAGATTCATTAGCTATATATGTTGCCCATGACTAGAGATTCTATCAGGGGGATTCAAATGTCGCCCAAAAAACCATTGTTATACTAGTGGAAAAAGCCTTATACACAACTCAAGTAGCATGATCATCTCCCCTGTGTACTAACACTTGCATTTTATAGACCAATTATTTTTTATTTTTAAATAATATTTTATATTTATTAAAATACTAAATTATATCAGCTTAATTATAAAAAAAATAGGTGAAAAATACTAAAAGCCCTTAAAGTTAAGCTTAATAGTTTTTATTTTTAAGAGTAATATAATAATTTTATCATGCTTAAATAGAAAGAATGATGAAGCCCATTAACAAAAGTTAATAGGTTTTTTTTTTAAAGAATAATCATGTAATTTTAACATGGAAACAACCTGAAAAGATTGATTTGTCTCATTTAATTTGATAGGTAGCATTTGATTATTATATTGGAATAGAAAAGATGAGAACAATAAAAATAAAATTATATCGGGTTAAGAAGATAAAAATAAAGATTAAGATATAAAAATAAAATTGTCTCTAATACAATTTTAAAGTAAATTTTTATATTTGTTTTTAAATAAGACATGGAGAATATATGTTTTAAGAGACAATATATATTATTTTTTATTTTTAAAGTATCATCATAAAAAAATTCTCAATTCTATAATTGTTAAACTAAGAATTGTAATAATAAAAATAATTATTATGGCAATTTCAAAACCCAGCTTAAAGGTTGATCCAAGTTAAAGCTTGGGTCACGGTTTGAGTAAACTCAAGTTGATCTAAGTCAATATAAAAATAAAAATAATTGTTATTATAATTTAAAAATTCAACTCGAGAGTTAATTCAATGCAAGGTCGGGTCACGTGTGGAGTTGATTATTGACCCATGTTAACATGATAATAAAAATAATTATTACTATAGTTTTAAAATCAATTCAAGAGTTAACCCAAGACAAACTCTTGCTCATGTATTCAAAGAGTCAACAGAAAAATAAAAATGTTTGTTATCACATTTTCAAAATCAGGTTCAGTAGTCAACCAAAGATAAGACTCGAGTCATAGATCGGGAGAATTAATCAGAGTTGACTCGGGTAAATGTAATAATAAAATTTTTTGTTATCATATTTTTAAAACTCAACTTGGGGGTTGATTAAGCCAAGACTTAGGTTATAGGTTGGGTGAGTCAAACCAGGTTAATTTAAGTCAACATATATATAAAATGATTATTATAATAGTTTTAAAGCCTAGTTTTAAAGCCGATCTAAGATAGGGGTTGAGTTAAGGATCAAGAGTGTCAACCAAATTAACCTAATTTATTTTTTAAAAAATTTAATAAAACAATCTTTTTTAATAATTTTTTTTTTATAAAATTAACGAATTTTTAACCCGTGATTTATCTTAACTGTACTTGGGTTTTTAATAAATTCAAGTGGAATCAATTATTTTTTTTATTTTTTTTTAAACTCGAACTAGTTTAGGCTTTGGGTCGACCTGATTTAAGTCAACCCGTCAAACCAATTATGGTTTTATAACTATAATTATTATACAATGAAATTATTAGCAATAATTCTTTATTAATTTATTATTTAATATAAGTGAATTAAATATAAATATTAATATAGTTTTTTATTATATCTTTAATTTTTTTAGTTGTTTAGTATTTCATTTTTAATCATTGTTACGTTAATTATCATTATTTTTCAAATAAAATACATATTAATTCATCAAAACTTATTTTAATTCATATTCACATGCATATAATATTATGCATAAACATATTAATTTAACAGACTTATAAATTATCATATTATTAAGGAACAAAACTAAAATTAAAGAATAAAATAAATAAAAAAATAAATGGAATTCACCTAAAACATTAAGTATAAAGCATAAAAGGTTACTTACTTAATCAATTAATAGTTTAAATGTTCTTAAAAAAGTATAAAAAAAATATAACTTGTTAAATTATTATATTAAAATTTTAATATGAAAAACATTTTTAAAAAAAATTAAGGGGAAATTGCCCCTCTTAATCCCATTGTGGCTTCGCCACTGACTTCAATGTTTTCACTATTTTATTTTTTTTATTTTGAAATAATAATTAAATATTATTATTATAATGACTAATAAATTATGTGTAGAAGAGGATATTACCCGAATAAAGAAAAGTAAAATAATTATTTTTTTCACTTAAATTGTGAAATGCCAAGGATTTCTTCTTTTAAATTTAATTTAATTTAACAGAAGAAAAATTTCCCCTCGCGCATAACACCCACGTCTTGTCTTGCCTTCTAGTTTCTACAGGAGGGCAGAATAAAGCAGTCTCTTGTTTCAGCCTCTCCAAACTCGAAAAAAACCTAAAGACCCAATTACCACGCCATGTCTCAGGTTCTTCTTTTCTTTTCTTTTCTTTTTTCTTTTTTGTTTCTCTCGATTGCTTACGCGTCAACTGAAAGATTACTGGTTGTTTTTTGTTTCTCTAATTTTTGTTTCTGCGCTGAACTCCAATCCAATGGATGTAATTTTTTTGTTATTGTTTTCGTAAATTGCAATTTTTCGAAAGATTACTTAATTTTGAGAAATTGGATTTACAGTATAAGATATAAGATATATCGAGTTGGATTCCATTTAAATTGAGAATTGCCGTATAGAATTTTGTAATTTTTTTTCAATCTGATATGCTCAGTGGTTTTTGACTGTTATTTTTTTTATTCTTCAGGTGGATAACAGAAATTCATCAGCAGCGAAGCGCGTAAGAACTGATGGTGCGGAATTCTTATTAATCACTATTTTTTCTTTCAGAAAAGTGTTTCTTTTAACTTTTTTAAGATTTGCGACATTATGCATGTTAATTGAAAACACGTGCGATAGGGCATATCCATCGAGTAGAATGATTGCATTTTCATGCCTATTTCGGACAACTGGTTTTGCTTTTGGTTATGAAGTTGGAATTGAGTTGTGTTCGTTGCTGTGTAGGTAGTTGCAGGGAGGATGATTGGAATTGTCCAAGCTGTGGCAATGTCAACTTTTCATTTAGGACTTCTTGTAACATGTGTAATTGTACCCAGCCTAGGCCAGCTGATCATATTTCAGTGAGTCATAATTGCAGTGACCTGTTTTACTTGTTATAGAGTGTTGCTGGTGTGTTGATAGGTATTTACTTGTTATGAAATTGGGTTTAGGTGGAATTACTGGTAATTTCAGGAACCGAACATGATAGACTTACACAAGGCTTTCTGGAGCCAGCAGTTAGTGTCAAAACTATTAGCCACCTGAGCTAAAAGATAGGGTGGCTTAGGATTAATCTATGCTTGTTCAGTCTTCATCGTGACGCACTGTTTTGTTATGGTGTTTGACTTTTCCTGTTGTTTCTGTTGGATTCTAATCCATATACTTGATGCCAGAAATCTGCTGCCAAGCCCCTGCAAGCACCGCAGGGTTATTCATCAGCTCCTTATTTAGGTTCTGGTGCACCTTCTTCAATGTATATGGGTGTGCCACTATATGGTTCTTCTCTCTTCAACGGGTCATCTATTCCTCCATACGACGTTCCATTTACTGGGGGCTCGGCTTATCATTACAATTATGGCAGCTGCCTTTCCAGTGGCACTCCATATAGACCGTTGCATATTTCAGGACCACCTCCTTATTCTGGTGGATCTATGATGGGAAATGGTATGTTATTGTGTTTTTCTTTTTAAAAATAAAACTGTCATCAGGCTCTAGGTTTTTGTTTTTGTTTCTTCAATTTTCCCTATTTAATAAATAGACTTTTTTTTTACTCTTTGTTATCAATGGTTCTTTCATGATCCCTTGTTTGTTTTCCTGGTTTTTATGTATCATAGTGTACATGATCTGTCCTTATATTTGATAAATTGAACTTCCGGTGTCTTTTCTTTCTAAGCACTGTTTGTTTCTAATCAGTGTTCTATTTAGATGCACTTTATTGCAGGTTATTTATGTATGTACTTCAAATAATTTTGGTTGCATTTATGAAGTAATGTTTTTTATTTTCTGCAGGTGGGATGTATGCAATGCCCCCCCTAATGGACTGGTATGGATTAGGTATGCCAATGGGCCCTGCAGCTATGGTATGTTAGTAATTATTCTTACTAATTCGCTGAGTTGTGGAATTTTGGAAACATGACTAGGGGTTTAGAACAGTGATTTTCACATTATGCTTAAGTCGTTTCTGAGATGCAATGCTTCATGTCAAAATTTGTGTGCATAAATGCACAAAATACTCCTGTGTATATGCAATTCTTTGTATTTTTAGGGGCTTATATAGTTTGTTTTTATGTGTTCATATAACTTGATAGTTCGTGTTTAAGCATGTTACATTCACTTTATTTATATGCCTAATAAATACAAAATGTAAATTCATAGTTCATTATGTTTTTAAGAGAGCATGCAATTTATGTATTTTTAGATTCCAGCAATCTTCTTTTATGGATATGTGCTTGAGTCATAAGTGCATGCTATTTCTTCCAGGGGCCAAGGCCAGGTTTTTTCCCAGATGATATATCTCAGAAGAAGGGTTCAGGTTTGTCATCAATACGATGTGTATGAGAAACTTCTTTGTTATCCAACCTTGATCTTTTCTTCTTATAGCGCCACTGTAGAAGCATCACGTGATAATGACTGGACATGCCTGAAATGTGGGAACATCAACTTTTCTTTTAGAACTGTTTGTAACATGAGGAAGTGCAATACTTCAAAGCCAGGGTCCCAGGTCTGTGCTACTTTTTTCATAAATATAGAAGAATCAGTCAATTATTTTCGTGCTTGGTGGCCTTTCTTTTTTCTCATGTCTTTGTACTATTTGGGACACTGAACTTGGGATAAGCTTGAAAATTACTGGGAATTCAAAATTATTGGTTTAGTTTGTAGTTTTTTCTAGTAATGGTAATTTCTAGTTTATACTTTTGTTTAATAATGGTAAGTTGTCTAATATTCAATGTTTTCTAGCCTTTGTAGTTTGCAAAGTCTGACAAAAATTCCAGTAAGTCCTTTTAAATCCCGCACATGGTAAGCTTCATATTCTGAATTGATACAATTGAGCTTCTTGCCTTTCAGAACAAAAAATGCCAGAGGGAAGCTGGAAGTGTGAAAAATGCAACAACATAAACTATCCATTCTGGACAAAGTGCAATAGACAAAATTGTGGGGCTGAGAAACCAGCTGAGTCAAAGAAGTCCCCTTCGCTGGCACCTGATGAGGATGATCAGGTTTGTTATGAGATTCATCTTCATTGTATTTCCATTCATTGTTTGAAACTGTTTTGCTCATCAATAACATATGTACTCTTCACAAATTCAATGATCATTAGTGAGAAGGATGTTTGGCCTCTTCCTTCTTTCTCCCTCGCCTCCCAGTCATCTCTTTCTATGTAGTTCTTGCTATGTACCTCATTAATTGTCAATTATCTTTCTCTCTGCAACCATTGATTTGCAATTGTCTACTGTTCCAGTGAGTACTAGGACATGTTTGAGGGTTGAGAAGGTCCAGAGTTGTCGTCCAGCTTTGCTCAATATGGGTGTCTGAAAGTCAGTCCTGTTGTCCTCATGTTGCAGCGGTTGTCGAGTTACTATACCTTCTCATGATATCTGTCAAGTTGTATTACTAGCAATGGTATTGCGGTCTACTGGTCTTTATGGATCCTTTGATGCATAGCTTAATCTGGTTAAGATTCTACAGGTTGGTTATGCTTGGTATTAGTCAGGCATTTATGCTTTTGGAATCATTCATATATTCCAGTGGGATGATACCATGAATTTAGAATACTGCAGTCTGCATATTTCTTACTCATTTGATGAAATTGTGTCCATGCCATTGAAATTTCTTTGTTTCGGCAGATGCTTCTATTTGAAGCGTCTGTGTTTTCCAAGGTGATAACTTAATTAGGTCTCTACCAGTCGTATAGTTAAGTAGTTCCAATCCATGCAATATTTCCTTCCCTATTTGTTGTGCTAAGGCTATCAGGACCATGTTTGAACCTGTTGGAAGCATAGTTATTAAACCTGGACCGGCCTGGCAGGTTGACCCAGGACCCGGTGGCTGGACTGGTCCGAGTTTGTTAAAAGACCGGCCAGTGCAACTGCTTGGAAAAATCCGGTTGACCTGGCGGGTTGACCCGGTCGACCTGGCCATGATCCAGTGCTTTATTTTTTTCTTTTCAAATCTGGTTTCTGTCCTTCGGACTCCCTTCCTATTTCTTCATCTTCTCTACAATGAGCTGCTGTTAGCAAGGAAGAGGAAGAAGGGAGAGGGCAGCTGGAGGCTGGTCGAAGGAGAAAGAGCTGAGTCTTGATTTAGCAGAGATGGGGGAAGCTGGAGATGGTGTCTTTGAGGCTGGACTAATGTGTCGGTGGGCGGCGGCTCTGGTTTGGCCAAGAGATGGAAGCGGCTGGTGAAGAAGGAGGGGCTCTCTAGTTTTGGCCAAAAGGCCAGGGTGATGACAGAGAGAGGATGAGGGAAGTTGTGGCCAGGCCTTTGTGGCAATTGTCTTGGCCTGGTGAAAAGGGAAGCTTTGGCTGGTTCTGGGAGAGAATCCATGAAACACGGGTTGACCTACACTATGTTCCCACACTTTGGGGCTTTCCTCGAATCAAATCCCCTCTTGTTGGGAATCAAGAAACACAAAAGGAAGCTCTGGTTGTGCAGGCCGTGTGGAGGCGGGTTGTTGTAGGAGCCAAAGGCTAGTTATTTTTTATTTTCTGTGAACATGGATGATGTATTGTGGCGGTTTCGGTATTAGCAGAGCAGTGGGGTATGGCAGTCCTCGTAGACAGAAAAAGGAAGGGACTTATTGATTATTTGAGTAATTGTCGTTTGACAGTCGGTGGGAACAAAAGGGTTGGCTCTCAAGATGATGTCGCTAGCAATGATGGCAAAGGGTGTGCAAGCTGTTGCAGGTAGGTCTGAGCTGTTGTTTTTGCGGTTTGTTTTTGGTTTGTGGTGTGGTTTTCTTATTGGAATCTTTCTATACAGTGAGGGGAGTGATTTGAGAGGAAACTGTAGAAAAAAACAGTCTAAATGATGTTCATCTTTGACTTCCTGCATCTAACTTTAAACCTCAGCTCTCTTGCCACTGCATCTAACTTTAAACCTCAAGCTCTCTCGCCACTGCAACTTGCACACTTGTATTGCTTCATGAGCTCAGCTTTGGCGGGAGTAATTTTGATGTATTAATTTTAAATATTTTTTTAATTTTTCTAGTTGATTTAGGTTGATTTATAAAATCCGGAATCTAATTTCTTGACTGGGTTAATCTCTGAACTGTGTTTGATAACTATGGCGAGTGAGGGTAATAAAAAGGTTTCACTTTGTGTCATGGTTGATAGATGGGACGTTGCTGGTTTCCTTTGCTTTCTTTCATCGTTGCACATCCTTTTAGGTGACTTTTAATCTTCGTTTTGATTTGTTTGTTTTAATTTGCTTGATTTGATTTTTACTTTTAGTTTTAAAAATTTATTTTTTAGATATTAAAATATTTTAAAATTATAAAAAATTAATTTAAATTAAAAAATATTAAAATTAAATAATTTTAAAAGGTGTTTGGAAGTGTCATTATAGTTGTTGTTTTTTAAAAAATTATTTGAAAATGAATTATGATAATATTTTTTATTTTTAAAAATTATTTTTAATATTAACATGTTGAAATGATTTAAAAATATAATTTGAAAATAAAAATAAAAAATAAAATAAAATATAAATTATTTTTAAAATACGAAAAACATGCTACTTAACCACGAGCTGTCACTTGAAATCAGTTTAAGACATAAAAAAAAAAAGGGGCTTGATTGTCTTATTATGCTTCAATAATAATAATAATAATAATAATAATAATTCCAACCTACCTCACATAATCACGACAATTGTGAATATTGACGAGGTTTGGACCGGCATCATCCATCTAACAGTGTACCCTGCAAGTCCCTCATCCACGGGCAGTCATGTAATGGGAGGATGGAGATTTCCTTCTTGTAGTAGTTTTTATGGTTAAAATATAATAAAATATTTTTTTTAAAAATAGTTTTGATTATGGTTGATGAGATTGAAATGCATGTTTAATTTTAAGTATGGTTAAACTTCATAATAATGAAAAGCATGTTAAAAATATTTAGTTAAAAATTATAGTTCAATTTGATATTATGGTATAATTATTTAAAAGGACTTGATTTATAATTTTAATTTTTAATTACATGAAAATTAATTTTACAATAATAAAATATTGTAAAAGAGACCTAAACATAGAAGAATAATATTTTATAATTGTGTCATTAAACCTGATGCAATTTTATCATGTATGTAATCTATATATGAAGTCCTGTGGTTTATTTGGACTTGTACATATGAAGCCATATCAGTTAAAAAATAATCATGGTTAAAATTAGGATGACAATCAAATTCTATAAATACCACATCTTGCAGTGAAGTTCTTCTAATGTAATTATGAATTGTCATGGATGCGACAACAAATTGAACTTGCGCCCTGCAATTAAACTATAACATATCCTGTAAGATCTGCCATCTTCTTTTTTCAAACTACAAATGCACGTTCTATCACACAACATAATGAACAGTGCACATGATTGAAAATTTCTTCATGAGTTTATGGTTGTCCTCGTCTCTGAAATTCTTATAAATAATATCTCTGAACTCTACATGGACCTAAATATTCATATTCATTAGGATATTCCAAAAGAAACAAGTAGTATTTCCCTGTAAAAACACATAATGAGATAAAAATGAAAATTGTGAAAAGAAAATTAACATTAACACACACATGTTAGTACCTTCTGGTGGTTTCAGGAATTTTATATGTAGATTGTAAATTGCCTCAAGAAAAATTTATGTATTGTGTGTACTACCTTTCCAGTCCGCTCAAACAAATATGAATTGCATGTCGAAGCTACATGCAACCATAATAATTTGGGTCGGCACACCTTTTCTTTCGATAAATAAAATTTGATTTTCTTAAAAAACACATGCGTACATGTGTACCATCAATAACTCCTACACAATTATAATATAAGAGAAACCAGGAACCAATATCAATATTAGCTGACTACAAAATAAAATTTACAAATTTATTTAATTCAAAGCATTATCAGTAAATACCAATAATTTTATTACCTTGAAACGAGGTATATACCTTGGATTGTTCAGAATTTCACATGGTGTGCTTACAAACTCAGGATTTGTAGGTTGTATTAAATCTATAGCGAGTGAATAAATTGATTTAAGAACTTTATTAAAGTATCTACTAATAATTTCTTCTGAATGTTGAAATCTCTCCCAAACTTTCCTATTAGAAGCACCTAATGCTATTGTATAAAGAAATATTCTAATTTTTTCAAAAACACACATCCTTTTAAATTTTTTTAACTCATATTGGTTTTCAAGTTGAAAGCAAAGACTTTGATCCTAAACATGTTTACGCAACGTGTACAATGTCTATATAATATATCAATAAACCATCGCATTCTAGTGTTGTACAAATTCATACAAGGTTCTTTGCATGTATAAGTATTATAGTATAATGTTAGGGCATTTGTCGTGCATAGAACCAATTTCTTACAATCATACTTCCTTTTTCAAAACAATTCACCTTTTTCATTTGAATCATTATCATTGTTGTCATCATTATCAAAACTGTGATCGTCACTGGAGTTTTTATTGTTATCAGCAGACTGATCAAAATTAATGTAATCGGCTATATTATTTATTTCATCATCATAACCTCTTTCAAAAAATACCTTAAACCATTGCAAATCCATAACTATTATGACAGGATTTTTTTATGTTTAGTAGGAATATACATTCAAAGTAATTGTTACATAAATTAAAGATATTCTATGAAACGTGCATTTATATTATCTTACAGATATTTAAATTGAAATAACTTTTATATACTAATATGAAATTTCAGTTTTATAAACTTGTTATTAACTTGTTCCTTACAAATAAAAAATATTGTACTTGCAATTATGAGAATGAAAAGATGTTTATGAAGCTAATAATGCATTTTGTTTATAATAAAGTTCATCATATTGAAAGTAATATGATACAATCATACTAAATGAAATGAAGCATATATATTATAAATATCATCAATGACAAATACCAGCAATGAGAAACTAGCACACCTGCTTTATCAATGCAATAATTTCAGTTTTTTGTTTAACATGATGCAATATAAAATGAAATTTGCCTTCTGAAATTTTGGTTATTTATATACCAATAACAAGAATGTAACTAACATTCAAAATACTAGGTGACTAACATTCCAAAACAGTCTCACACAAACCAAAATTTCAGTTTTCATATATGAAACCTATCATTCAAAAGCAAGTAACCAAACATTCAAAGTCTCATACCAACTAAAAATTTTGATTTTAATAACGTAAACCTAACATTAAAAGTTATGTATCTAAACATTCAAATTCCAATAATACTAACTCAAATTTTGATTTCCATGTATGAAACCAAAATTTTCTAATAAGTAACCTAACATTTAAAGTCTCAAGTTCAGTAATCATGAAATTCCAACCCAACAATACTTGGTAATACATAATGTGAAAACAATATGGTAATGGTGTTTCAACTACTAGGTAACAGAAATACACAAATTAGTAGCAAACTTCATATATTTCTAGCAAAAATTGCAGCAAGTCTGTAAAAAAATAATGGAAAACATTTTAGACAATTGAAAATGTTATTGGATTATAGTATTCAACATAAATTAAATGACACGAATAGGTTAATAAGTTAACATCTAACCTTGTCCATTTAAGGTTTTCTTCATTATTCAAACATTATTTTCAACCATGATATTTTTCTATCAATAGAACTCATTGCAGCCCACATTTCCCTTTTGCTTCTCACGAATTTAGTGGAAAATATATTCAATGCACTACCAAAGTTAACTTCATCAATTGAATGTAGTTCTTCTATTACATCTTCAATGCTACATCCTTTTTTTATCTCTAGAAGTTGTTGTTCTTTCTTTGACCATAAAGACAAACTCAACAAGTTAATCCAGGCGTGTGAATAATTGTGGTCTCATTCCTGTTTCCCTTTTCTTTTTCTGGCATTGAGGTGATGCACCCTTTCTCTTTACACTATTGTGGTTGCTACTACTTTGTGACATTGCTTCCACCAACTATATTACTAACATCATGTATGAAATTAGGAATTGCATCCTCTTCAGAGTTGCCACTTTCTTCTTCTATATTAGTTTTCTCATTGGTTATATTTTTCATTTCAGCAGCCCCATTATCTTCATCTGATAGCAGTCCTTGTGAGGTAGTTCAAACATATTATCTCATTGCCACTATGTTACTACATATGATGTCGTACTTGGCACACAAAAAGGGCTTTTTGCCAACATGCATGAATTTCATTGTTCCTCTCATTTCCTGTGTAATGAAAGTTGGATGTAGTTAGCAATGCTAGCAGATTAATAAATAATGCAATAATACAAATAATTTTGTGAGACTAGTTATAAAGAAAACTAACTTGAATTTTCTTTTTCCACCATTCGTTAGTTGTCGAGATGGTCCCAAATTCAGTACTCCAACCAACTTCAGTTTTATTTATTAATTTTTTCCACACCCTCTAGCCTTTTTTAATCCCATCTCATTTGTTTTTAAGTCGAGCTTTTGTTAATGAAAGTCTTGTTTGCTCTTTGAATGATTGTAAGATAAATTTCCAGTCAGTTTTATCGAAATGAGTGTTTGGTCCCATGCCTTTCCCAATAGATTTAGTGCATATGTCACAAAACATGCGCAACATTGCCTTAGTCCAACAAATTTTATCATGGGTGTAAGACCCATCAATTGTTTAATGATTAACAATGTAATAAAAATAAAACAAATAATAACTATATAAATAACAGATTGAATGTTGACAAGGGCTAAAATAAAAAACTAAAATAGCATGCAATTACATTTGCAGCAATCATCAAATTGCATAACCATAGACAACAATATAATGAAATTCTTCAAGATTATGCAGTTGAAGTTGGTGTATTCCATTAAAAAAAATAGCATGCGATTACATTTGTCAAATAAAGTACTCCATAATTGCTTTACTATTTCTTTACAGGGGAAACAACATCTAAAACTACATATAGAAACCTCAAATCTAGAAAGTGTTTTGTCCTCAAGAAACCCAAAACAAAGATAGGTGAAATGTCATTCATGGGAGTGCACACTAATTTCCAACATTATCTAATTGAATGTCATTTTAAAGTAATATAAATTTCACGTTAACCCAATAATCTAAAGTGTTAAGAGCATACATATCTAGTATCATCCACAATAATTGTAATTAGTTTTGTTTCATCAATTATTAGAGGATATTATAATTAGCAGAGGAAAATATTAGTTTAATCAATGCTTGTTTATTTGTTAGAATTCATTAGCAAAAAACTACAAAATATTTTTGTAGTGGTTTAAAAACTATTATTGGTTGATAGTGCAACGAGTACTATTCCTTTGGTCTCAATTAATTTAACATCTCATTAGTCAAAACATCAATAACTCAAGATACATGCAGGTATAAGATATGGTATCATTTATAGTAATTATAATTAGTTCTGTTTCATCAATTATCTAGGGATTTTATAATTAGTAGAGGAAAATACTAGTTTAATCAATATTTGTTTATTTATTAGAATTCATAAGCAAAAAACTACAGGATATTCTTTTTAGTGACTTGAAAACTATTATAGGCTGATAGTGCAACGAGGACCATTTTTTTGGCCTCAGTTAGTTTAATATCTTATTAGTCAAAATATTAATAACTCAAGATACATGCATACATAAGATATGAATTTGAAAATAATGAGTAATAAGACCAGGGCAAAAAATAATGATTTATAAAAAAAAATAAACAGATTTAGGGTTAGAAGCAAGGAATGAAAATTAATGCGAAAAAGCTATACAGCTTTGATATTTGGAAGAAGCAGGATTTTGATTTCTATTTTGAGGTTGTTAATTGCATTAATGAAAGATGTCCTTATTCTTCCTTTTTTATTGTTAAAAAATAATCAATAAGAAGTAAATAAGAAAGAGACATCACGATGGTCATTAATTTGTGGCTTGTGCAGTAATAATGATGATTACATTGTTAGAATTGTTGCAATTAGAATTAGAGTGATTTGAATGAGAAATGAATGTGAAAAAAACATGAACAAGAATAGAAAGAGAGAAAGGTGCTTCGGTAACTTTTCATAGCTTTTTACATATCCAAAAAGTTCAACCTATGGCCCAAATTGCAAAAGCCAGAAAAAATTACTTTCAATAACCCCTCGAACAAGTGGTGGTTGAATATTCTTTTGGTTTTGATTGCCGAACTCTAAATATTCAGACCTACCACAAATACAAACACATTCAAATTGTGTTTATTTGATATTGCTATGGTTTTTAGGCATAGCTGTTTTAGCTGCTCTTGATCCAAAAGTAGTATTTGGTTATATATATAAAGCTCAATGAATAATCATATAAAAGTAAAAACTTGGAAAATTATTTAGAAAAATACATGTCTGAACTTGACCACATCGTGGATATGAGACCACAATACAGGAACAGAAGACAACGCAATCCACAAATACAACAATCTCACCGAAGCTGTGGATCTAGGCAAAAACATATTCATCATCTAACTTGATCCCATTACCAAAATTGCGATACAATTGCCCAACAGGTAAACAATACCTAACAAATTTTGATTAACAAATTCCCTAATCCGAATCACCAGAACACAGAGAGAGAGAGAGAGGAGTCTAGTAAGTATTCTGTGGATGAGACCTCCTCCTAACATCTCGCTTGTAGTAGGGAGTTTCATCTATTGTCTTCCTTACATAATCTACAAATGGCTGAGGTGTTCGAGGTGACTGCTCAGTCAAGACAGGACTGCCACGAGCAGGTGTCTGTGGTGCTGCACTAGGTGGAGTGGCAGGGGTGGTGGAGGGCACATTTATGCTGGATATCCCAGAGATAAGCAAGGAACAGCCTAGATAAATTACATAAAGGATCACACATCCAGCTAATAGTAGCCCAATGAAGGTTGCAAAGCTAGTTTTTGCCTCCGTTTTTGCATCAGGTTCATAAGTAACGTGTATTTCCATTCTCTGACCTGTATACAGAAAAACAAGATTACATCATCTTAGCAGCTAAAGACACCATCCTCTTTTGTGAGTATTCAAAGGCTATGTAAGCTCACCATTGGCTGGGAGAGTGATGGTGATTCTATCTTCCAATCTTTTGGCTCTCAGCACTTCGACCTGGAGATGTTGAAAGCAGCTAGAATCAACCATTATAATGAACAGTTAAAAAAAAAAATTATACACGCTTATGTGCTCCCCGCGTCATTTGAAATCAGTTCATTCTATTCTTCATGGCTTTGAAACACATCCGAAACTATTCCACAGTTTGGGCACAATCCCTTGGAATCTTGGATGATGCAAAGCCTATTTCATTTGCAACTGTTAAATTCTCACATACTGAGCCAGAAAAAAAAAAAAAAACAGCTCACCTCATATTGTGCACGGCCACCTATCCCAAAATCTTCCTTGTGGACAAGACCAATCTTCATTGAATCCCGATCAAGCCAGTGGATTTCAACATCTACAATGAGAGAACCAATTTCATCTTTGCAATAAATTTTATTGTGTCAGGTGGACAGTTGAGATGTAATTTAGTTATTCACAAAATCTTAACACATCTACCGCAGCACCACTCCTTTTAACGCTCCAAAATCCTATGTAAGCCAGAAAGAAGCAAACCAGATGGCAGTAATCATATAGCTAATAGCTCAGAAAAGATGGTGTGACCATTTAGACTTGGGAAAGTGAGGTTAGAGGTGATGACATCTTTGAATGGTACTGTAACTTGGATTGCGGCCAAACATGTGGCAAGTTTGGTGTAAATATTTTATAATCAAACCACTTATACAGCAAGGCAATTATCAGCATGTGCTTGCATGAACACCTACTATAAAGGAATACCATTGGATTACAAGGTATAGAAAGAGACTACCACCCAACTGAAAGAAGGGTTGATTTTTAGTTCCAAATGAAAGTGATAAGTTGGGTTTGTGAGTAGTGAGATGGCACTCTATCATCAACTTGGACCATAATAAAAGAAAATCCTAATACAGACGAGGCAGAGAGAGAAACAGAGGAAGTAGGCTTTTATTTACCTGTATTTCCCAAGATGGTTATAGTAGTCTTGTTGGAATCTGGTGTCAGGTTCAGTTGCATTGAACTCTGTAATGAAAACATTGACAGCATGTACACATTTTATATATTGTTTTGAAATCATATATATGACCTGATTTTGAGGTTGATTATATTTTATGGAAGAAAAGCTTAGTGAAATCTAGAGAAAGAAAGTCTTGCTATAATAGAAATACAAGTAAATGGAACTTAACAAGAGCTGATGGCCAGACCTAGCACTACTGCAAACACACTCGGTGAAGAGGAAAAAATACATCCATTGTTTCCCAAATAAACAAATTGCAGATTGCTGTCATTCCCTTCAAGTAGCAAAAAATGTTCAACTAAGACATCAGATCAATTACCTTGTCCATTTCTAATATTGAAAACCCTCCAATAAAAATTGCTGATGCAGATCCAGAGACATGGCTGGCTTCTCTGAGTGATACGTTTATAGAAATAGATACATACGGTCTCATGTCCTTCAACCTGGGTACAGAATGCACCAAGTGCTCTGGTGAATATGGGAAGAACAGGCAATAGGAATTCCCAGATTCAAGATCCATCCATGGCTTTGCATACCTTCAGTAAATAGAGTGAGCAAATCAAAAGTTGCAAATATCTGTTTATAAGATGAACATAACAAGAATAGTCAGACACATACCCCACAAAAGGAGGATCAACCTTGCAGTTGTATGATACTCCCTTACCGTTTCCAAGAGTTTCAAGCTTATTGTAAGTATCACTGTTCCAATACAGCACAAATATTAATGCCAATGTACAGTGGACTTAAGCAACCCGATATTTATGTGCAAACCAATTATGGAGGCTAAAAAGCAAAAACAAATGTTATTGTAGCTGCAGATGCAAATTAAATTGATTGGTTTTAATGACCAGAGTATTTTGTTAGGATCCCATTTTCTTTATTCCTGAAAAGAAGCTAGAGCAACAGAATATAACAATAGTTTGATTTAAATAACTTTCTAATAGATTTTATATGATTGCTAACAGTGAAGGTTTGCTAATATCACCCGATCTAAAAAGCATGTTCCAGAATCTAAATTTTGTCATGAACTATGTTCGAACAACAAAATATAATCCAGAAAAAAGTCAAATCAATTACTTCAATCTGTCAGATTTGTATAGGGATCTATGATGGTTCTATTTGGAGTTCGTATTAAAGATGTGACCATCAACTGTGGTTTAAATGCATTAAATTTCACAAAACAACATGCATAGCAAATGCATTATCAAAGATTCAAGATGAGAACTAATTCAAAATATCACATGCTACTAATTCAAAATATTAAAATATCAATTTAAATTCTACAGCAGTCACTTAAAAAAAGAAGAGCAATAATATATCAACTTCAATATAAGATACTCTCGATTACAAACCTTAAGCTCAAAGGGAAGCTATATCCTTTTGCTGGGTAAGGAATGTTTGTTAGGATCTCTTTTGGGGCATGAATAGAAACAATATCTCCTGATAGCACTGTAATTTCTGTTTGCAATTTCATGCTTGGGCATTCAAAAAATACTGTTCATAAACAAGAAGTTCCAATTATGAAAAATCATAGCTATCACATTAGGCAAAACTACAGATTTAACATTATGAAGAGCTATTTCTTCCATACCATGGGTTGAACCTATTCCACATGCTTCAATTTTTCCAGATCGCATGTCTACAGAAACAACTCTTTCATCAGCACTATGCCAGCAGCCAGAAACTTGATCATTAATGCCTACCACAGAAAGAAATCGTTAATTTATCACCAAGAGGAGTAAATGATGAAAAGAAGTCTTGCCCTCAAACACAATGAAGGAAAAAAAAACAGAAGGAAAATCCAGAGAATGGACTGTAGTTTGCCCTCAAACACAACGATAGATACTTGGAAATGCATTTTCAGAAGGAAAATCCAGAGAATGGACTGTAGGCTCACCTATTACACTGAGGTTAAGAGAACTCCCATGTTGAAGGACAGGGTTTTGGGGATATATGTGAGCACCAACTGAAACCTGACAAATGAAAGATTCAGGTGACTCTACTGCAACAGTAAATCTTGAATAGAGTGGTCACCAGAAATGATAATGGTCCGAAGCTGAGCTACCTGCTCCAAGTATTGTACTCACAAAACATTAATTTTTCATCTCCAAATTTGTGGCTGATGACCATTCAGTTGGTCCCATAAGGTCATAAGACACAAAATTAATTATCACCTTTAAGAAGATGCTCCTCTTCACATTAAAAAAAGGGGGGGAAAGAGGGGAAAGTTTTTTTCATTAACATATGGTGCTTCACAGAAGAAAGAAGAAGGAAAATAGACTGATTCTTTTTTCACAGAAGAATATACTGCTTCAGAAAAATCTGTAAAAATAAGCAAGCGCTTAATGCAAATTCTTTCTCTGTTTCCCAATAAAGACAACAATTTTCAATATTTGATGAATGAAAATAGAACAGCCACAGCTAGACAGCAACCAATTACTTATAGAGTGGAGATGGTTCTGGAGTTGACAAGGAGGCCAATAGTTACCAGTATATAGTCAAACTTTTGTGGATTACTGTTCATTGATACTCGCACCAGAGCTCTACCAGTTTGCATTGCCTTCAACCAGAAATTAATACAAGAATTGTCATACATAAGGCACTGGCAGGCAGAAATTTAACAGATGCCAAAAGAACGCACATGAAGAGAAAGAATGGTAATCCTACAAGCTTAGGGAGTATGATGAAGAGCATGAATTAACAATTGACAATCCTACAAGCTTATGGAGTTTGTATGATGAAGAGCATGAATTAACAATTGAAAGCAATACAAGTCCAAGCCATATTTAGCCCTTGCAGATTGTTGATAGTTAACAATTAACATATCTGTTAAGTTCGTCAACAGACCTTCAGATGGATAGTCCCATTGCCATTTCTTGTATGTACAACGGAGACAATTTCATGATAGTTGGTTTCAGCATGATAGGAAATGACGTCATATGCTTCATAAAAGGGATTCCCTGGTGAAGAAAATTTACAAGATAAGAAGTTTATATGTAAAATATAAGTTGTCAGTAAAATGTGAGATGTATAATTTGGTCATCAATACCTGAAGCATCAAAATAGCTTATTGGAAGATCAAGGTTGGCACCAACAGCAAGATAAATTACATGGAAAGGGGGGTCCCTATTCATTATTCTTATTTGAGCCACCTAATGAAAATGCCCAGTATCAACCAGTGTCAGAAACATAGATGCCAAGGTCTTCATATATAAAATGAAAAGTAACTGCAATGCTGAAACAAAGCAATAAAATATGGAAGGATTCACCATTCACATTCCATATTTTGGCAACACAACGGAGTCCCAGCATTTGACAAAAATTGTGAGCAGCATGTTAAAATTCTCAAAGTCACATTGATCACTGTTAGCAGTGCACAAGGATGCATTATAAGAGGTGTTTATTTCTAGTCTGGGTTTCTGTCAAGTACTAAGGAAATATTCAAGACAGCTTGATTCTCTCAGCTGCATTGCTGTGTCATGCAAAGTTGTTAGACAAATCTATTGACTGTTTAGACTGCAAAAAGCTACCACTGTTAGAAAATGATAAGACGATGTTCTCAACCAAGCACCAAAATCATGTTATATGACCTGTTACTTCATAGAGTTGAGCTTAATGGTGAAAATTTAGAATACTAGGTGTGGATAATCAAAATCATATAACATTTAAATAAATAGACGTTCAAAAAGACCAGATTAAAAAAAGTAATGCTGAAGAAGAAAGACTAATACCTCAGCGACCTTGACACAAGATGCAATCTCAGTTCTTCCAGTGGTTCGATCTTTGGCTTGTATGCATGCAAGATTGTTACTCTCAGTTGTTTTTATTCTATCTCCATCTATAGAAATTGCATTTTTTTTCCAAACTTCATTCTTTTCACAACTTAATAACGAATAGATAATTGTTCCTCTACGACTCTGAGCATCTTGCTGACCATGCGATTCCAAAGATGAAGGCAAAAGGCTAGATGTAACATAATGAGGAGGAAGAAGCCATGTCATTGGAACTCCAAGAGCAAGAGGGAGAGGAGGCACAACCAATAGTGATAAAGAAGCATCATATAGCCTCGACTGTGAGAACGAAGTGGAAACGAAATCACAAGAGAATGTAACTGTGATATTTGCCTTGCCTGCAGATCTGGAATGCAGCCATGATTGCTCATGAGACAAATTGGATTACTTGGAAAATGAAAATGCAGACTTATGGCACTTAATGTAGGAAAGATTCAAAGTACTTACAAGAAAACTATATTCACAATTAAAATCAAAATTTTACTATAATTATGCTTTCTAAGGAAGTTTACATTAAATCTTACAGCAAATAAGCACTAGACACTTATGCCTAGGAGTCATAAATCATGCCATGATCCCATGAAAGACCAACTCTCTGTGATAACAGAATAATTTGCAGACTCCTAGAACCTGTACTTAATATCCAGATGCAGTGACAAAAAGTAACTTTGCTTAGGGTCAAATTTCACAATAGATACAATCAAACAGTGACGAACTACTTGGTCTTCTCTAATCCAAAGTAGTGATGTAAAACCAAGTTAATTTGTTATAGCCCAACCTCCAAGAACAATCCTTTGCTGAAGAAGGAAGAAAGATGACCAGAAGCAATCAGAAGGACCTGGTCCATCAATGATACTGCTAAAGCTGCTTATCACAAGGAACCAAGGGCAAAATATTCCAAAACTTGCATCTAGGTCCATCAAGAAATTCAACATGAGGACTAGAGAGAAAAGGAGGCACAATATTTCCTTGAACAAGGGCACACCTAAAATAGTTTACCTCATCTACTAATTATACTTCAAAATTCCCAGTTATCTTTAGGAAGAGATGAATAAAAGAGTCTCAAGAACTGTTTCAAGCCTGGTAATGAAAAGTATAAATCCAAAAGAAAAGGGCCATGTACAGTCAGCGGACATTGACTATACAACATTAGAACGGAAATTTTGGATCCATCCATCGTTGGGCCTGATACACTTTCATCAGATAACAAATCATCAAGAATTAGGTAGATACTTTAATCATCTGATGAAATTTATAAATCTCAGTTGTTGTTTTTTCTTTTGTCCCAAGTAGTAAATTTAATAATCAGGTCAGAGGGAGAGGCCAAGTTCATGGGGAGGATCAAAGATAGACCACAGGGGCAGAAAAGGAAAAAAAATAAGAAGAAAGTTGGGTTTAAATTTAAGACATCTGAGAAAAAAATGAAAAGTCATAAATGCATAACAGAAGAAGCCTTGCTTTTTATAAATGCATAACAGAAGAAGCCTTGCTTTATTAGTTCATGTCAAAATATTTAGGAAAACAAACCTTCCATGTAAGACTTTAATAAAATCAAGTTCCAGCTCATCATCCAATGGGAACCAGTGCTTTTCAACATTTGAGCTTTCTGCCATGTTGAAACTCAATACCTAAATTTAATCAGTAGACAACTAATTACTATCACCAGGCATATGAGAAGAAAAGAAATCTGAAACAGTAATTATGAGAAATATATTCCTCCTAACCTTTTCATCATCTATGGTCCACTTGTAACTTCTGCAGAGCTCATAAAATGAGAATAAATCACCCTAACAATACAAGTGAGCCAGTCATATTCCAAGAACTGATACATAAATTAATAAAGAATACTTTTGACTTTAAAATTTCACCTCAGGAAATGATGGATATATCGGCATCTCACGGCCAACATCAAGCTTATCGCTTTGTGCACTCAACATTGACAAAGAAGGAACTCCAACATAAATGCTACCATTTGCTTGACATACCACAACACCTCCATTCCCAAACACCGAGGAAAGGATTGTCTGTTCACAAAAACAGATGCAAATATGTGAAAGCATATTACATAAAGAATAAGGAGACAACATCTTCCTGACTTGGACTCACATTGGACATGAATCATGTGGCTCAATAGGGACCAGGGGAAATAGAACTATCCAGCCTGATCTTAGTCCATATGAAATTCAAAATGATAAAAATGCATGTAAAAACTATTAATTTCCAAAAGCTCCAACTGAAGTTATGATAGGAAACAAAAATAGGTAACCATACAGGAGCACACTCTAAACTCAACTTCTCAAAGCATACAAGCAGAGTTCATTGTGTTACTCATTGATATCCTCTGGTAGAAAAATAGTCCTCATGAATTCATTTATTTCAGAATGATTACGGGTCCATGCAAAATAGTGAACTGCTTGTCAACTATCAAATGTCCACACATGCACACGTGAATACATAGCATGACAGGGAAATGACAAGAATTCATTCAGGAGAAACCCAGTCAATCAGGATTCATTTTCATGCAGACATTGAAGATCATATATATGACAAATGATATAAATTCTACAACACCGAGGACATAAAATAATAGCCTTGCAAGATACTCAACTCATCCAAGTCTTAATTTAATCCATGTTACATTTCAGAGTCAATACATGAAAATTGCTACAAGAGGTGAGCAGCTGGGTCTTACAGTGTTTCCAGGAGAAATTGCACAAAGTCGTCCTGAAGATTTGTCCACTGTTGCTATTCCATCATCCATTGAAGCATACTGAATATATACGCCAACTGTTGGGCCCCCTTTCATAGCAAGCTAAGCAATAAAAAGTGTTGTAGAATACATGAGAAACATAAACAAGAACAATAAATCAAAACTCAGATAGGACATATTTCAATGCATTTTAGGATAGGCACAAGATTGTGGGTCATACCATGTAACAAGCACCTGGTACCAGGAAAATATCATCTGGATGAATTCTCAGTGGTGCATATACTTCTATCTTTATTGATTGACTCAATATTTCATGTCCAGATTGCTGTCTAACACTAACCTGATTCCAAGATTTACCCATAAACTTGCATAGTCTGAAACTTTGAATCAATAAACATGACAAAATAACAAAGGGAAAAAAGAGTGTGTGTGTCTGTGTTCTCTGACAACAAAACACAAAGAAAAATTAATAAACATGCATTTGAATATAAAAGGCACGACATCAAACCAGGAACTCACATAAAGTGTTGTGAATCCAAGATCTTTGGCATTGATCGTAAAGTTTGGAGCATTAACATATCCACCGGCATCACTAGGCATACCATTCTTCTCAACAAGTTCAACTATAGGATCCTCGATGTGCACATGAATTTTCATGTACGCATACTGCACCAAATGCTCACAAACATCAAGATTTTGAGGATTAAAACAATTACCACACAAGTGTAACTTGGCATATGCTAGTGTTTGCAGGGCCAGACAAACACAGACTGTCCTTTTCTACACAGAATTTTACAATTGAGTAAATAACATAATACAAAATGGAGGATAAGAGAGCATGAGATGTCCCGCTAAGAAACAAAAAGATCAAACAGGAGAGATGAACTAGGTTACGAAAATTTGTAAAGCAGTCTATCTTTCCAAATGCATGGCCACGCAAATATCAAATACATTTACAACTAGGTCCAGTTAAAGCAGGGGCCAGAACTGGAATACTACTAGCACCCCAAATAGCATTAATCAGATCAATCCAAACCTGATTAGAGTCAAAAGAATTCCCATCCTTAATCCCCGCCATTAAATGTATGGGCTGTGACTGTCCTTCCTGAAATTATTAAGATAAGAAATGAATATTACAACAATACTTGTGTGTGTGTTTGTGAGTCAACCAGACACCATAAAACGCACCATGAGACTTATTTGTTCTCCTGATACTATTTTAATCCAGTCCACATCAGCCACTTGAACCTGCAATACTTCCATGAAACACTCCATGAGTGAAATAGAAAATAAAATACAAGAATAAAGGCAATATTATTATCACATGTATTTAGCTGAAGGAGAAAAGAAGTGAAAGCAACTGAGAGTTTAAAGTCCAAGGGATAATAGCACAGTACAAACAAGATATTAGTTAAATTGATGTGCTGATATGGAGCATGTATGACTAAGGGGCACAAAAAATTCCTCAGGGAACAACAATTAATGTTTTCTGAATGATGTAGAAATTAGATTCATATATGCATTACTATCCTTGCATATAAAAAATAGATCCGCTGTTCAAAAAACCTATTTTGGAAATAGGGAAGTTAGTCTTATTAAACTGATTATATGCATCTGTGCATCACCATCCTTGCATTTATGTTAGTATTTAACAACTAACATGTATTGGCAGACATTTTGCAATAGCAACACTTCATAAAGTAAACAGTTACCATTGAAAACGACTGTTGCATTACATCAAAATAACATCTAGATCTAGGCATTTAATCTTATTTAATTGGTGAAAAATAAAAATCGAAGAGAATAACAATGCCATGATAGAGCATGAAGTATGCTTTGAAGAAAAGAATGCACATTCCAGGGGAGAGGATGGATTGATTGATTTTGCTTTGTAGCATAAGAAAATCTCATTTTTTTTGTAAGGAAAGGTGGAATTTCTTAGCACTTTGCTTAATTTGATGACAGTAGCAATTTCTCAAGTTTCACCAGTATGCTTGAGGAAAATTTCTCTTTCCACCAGAGCCTCTTTTTCTCTAACAACTTCTGTGATTTGTCTATTGTATGTTTGGCAATGCATTTCCAAAGTGATCTTGGGTTGAAATATCATCAAATTGATGCTTTTTGTTGGTTTGATATGGATAATTCAAACCCATTTTAAAGCACCTGTCTTGGCAAAAACACTACAAATGCACCCCAAACACACCATTTACATAGTCAACTAGCTTTCTGTATCTTTAGAAAATAAAAATTTAATCAATGTCAGTGGCAATTTTGTAAAACTGAGAAATTTTACTTGAATATAGTAAGATAATAGATGAAACAAATTACCACAGCAGAAGCTGAAGTAGGAGGAATAAGCCCAATATCAGATATTGACACAAGTGCAGTCCCCAACATTTTAGGAAGGAGCCTCAACTGAAAGCATTGTAAGCCTGGTGGGGGCTGAGCAACTTCTACCACTTGAGAATCATTCACAACAGCTTCCCATAAACAGCTCCCTCCAGCAATTGAAAGATTTACCTAAATAGAAAAAATGCGTGTGTAAGATGTGGAAGCCTGAAATTAATGATTAAGGGATCATATAGCAGCAGCAGCAGCTAAGACTCAAATCCAAACTAGTTGAAGCATGCAATTTTTGTGCCATCTGGCTCGATCATAAACTAAATCCACCTCAATATGGAACAATACTTAAGTAACATTCTATGCCTTAAGCATTTGGAACCAAATCAATGAGACTGAAATTTGAACATGCCTATCAAAAGCAATAGTTGATGGTACAAATCTAAAATTCCACAAGTAGTATGGACCAAATCAATGAGAGTGAAGTTTGAACATACCTATTAAATGCAGTAGTTGATGGTACAAATCAAAAATTGCACAAGTAGTGTGGACTCACAAAAGGACATTAAACATCATTTATCCTATCCAAAACAACAGTTATCATAAATAGCAAAAAAGAATTTCAAAGAAAATGACTGGAGCAGCACATCAAAGGAGTTTTTTGGACAAGAAGCCCTTCGCATTTAGCAAGATCATATTTAATCACAAATGTGCTTTCAATACGACAAACACAATCCACATAAAAGAAAACGATACAGATAACATTGCTGAGAGAAAAATATTATCTCCCATAATCTGATGAAAAATCAACTCGGTAGGCAGAAATTGGGTTTTTAATCAGGGGTGACTCTCTCTTGAAGCTTTTCCAACCATTGTTGCAGATATATGTTAATCAATATGTCAACTTTCATTATGAGAGTTCACTTTTGAATTGTCCTTGATACACAAAATTTGATGTCAAAATGCACAGGTGCAGCTTGACACATGCAACATGAGGCAAGGAAAAAATTGAAAATGTTTAGTTGGAAAGGAGCATTGAGCATCTATATTGCACAGGAAGATAACTCTTCCTTTCTCCTTTGTTGACTCAGAAAAGTTACAAAAACATCAATCAGCGAGGTTGTGAACTTCTTCATTTCACAAGAAACAAACTACCAAGTGTTCTTTGTATGTGATTCAATTTCTCAAGCCATCATTCTCTCTCAGTTTGCAATTAACTAAACACCAATCCTGTCATATAAAAGTATCAATAATTCGTTTATTTGAGTGACAGTTTTTTATTAGCATGACAAGAATGTAACCTGCAAACAAACAATAAAGTTGTCTGTTGTCTGCTGATGTAAAACTAGCAAAACAAGCAATAAAATGATAAAGATGCCCTGCATGTGCAAAACATGATGACTTCCTCCCTTGGAAGAAGTAGAAATTTCATGAAGTCACACACGAGTCATTAAATGTCATTAAATAAGCTCAAAAGAAACTAGTAGTGCATATTTATTAAAAAAAGCAGGTGACACGCAATTATTAGTATGGCACTGGAATCTACCTTAGCATTGGGATTGAAATACAACAAGTTGAACTCTGGATTCACTCTCAAAGAAGAAACAAGCTGCATATTTGTACAAATTTAGACAAGTCAAACTTAAGACAGCAATAATTGATCAATATGAACAGAAGGTATAGAAAAAACACATGGCAGCATAACATGAACCCAACTTAATAAACTATCATCTGAAATTCGATGTAAAATAACACGAGCATACCTGCAACTTTACAGCATCTGTAAGAACATTCTCTAGACTTCGCAACTGAGCCAGATAATGACTACCGAGGGCATCATCAAGACCAATAACAGTGGCACGAACAATACACTGAAAACAAATATTCAACACCTCAGATTAAAATTTTCATAAATAAAAAGGGAACATTGATATTGAATTTTCATTATTTTAGGAGGATGTGTAATTCACATATTTACAGAACTGGCAAATATTGGGAATACTTGCTCCTTATGAAACTTACCAGACTATTTGCCTTTCATGCATGTATGAGCATGTGAATATTGAGTGTATGTGGGGTGTTGGGGGTGTGCATGTGCATATTTGTTCATGAAGATACCTTTGAAAAATTCTTATTCAGCAATAGAGTTTCTTTCTTAAATAAAAAAATTCCTTAAATAAATCTCAGAACAATTTAAGAAAAGCAAGGAGGCATATAGAATGTGAGACAAATACATGAAATACAAAAAAAAAAAAAAAAAGCAAGTTCTGGCAGTACTTGTCCTGATTCATTTTGCAAGACTAAGAACCTCTCCCAGCTGGATTTCAATCTCTGCGACTCATAAGCATCAGCCCACCAATATGCCAGTCCTTCACAGCTGCTCAACTCCCACCTCAGAGAAAGAGAAGATGAGTTTGCAAAAGCTTCTCCAGAAACACCTATGCCAACTGCAGCCACCCTAATGGTTTGCCCATTTGCCACAGTAACAGGGGTGGTGCGGATTTGTCCTGTGCTACGGTCAGCAAGAGATGCGAGCCTTATGGCATCATGTCTGTTAACTGAACAACAACAACCAAGCCTCAATACCAAACTAGATGGGGATGTATGTTAACTGAAGAGTGCCACAAATTCAGCCAATTGCATGCAAGGTAAGTCAAAATAAAATTATAATTTATTGTCATTCATGTCTGGGATGAAAAATTTAAATATTCACCAGGTTCATCAACGATAAGTGCAATTGAAGATGGAAAGCTGCATGTAAGAGACAAAGCAACTTCTGCTATTGCAGGCAGAGAGTGGTCATCTCCAACCAAATTCCCGCGTTTGAAAACCAAATCCTGAGTCATATCAAACAGACAGATAAATGTTATGACTTTTGTAGTAAATAGAGCACAATACAAATGCTTTCGACAGAAAGAACTACAATAGTCTATAGCTCCAAAACACAATATATAACTTACAAATATCCCCAGAGTTTGGCATGAAACTCTGTACATACTCTGATAGCTGCCAGAAATCTGACGTACATGAATTCCATCTTTACTGGAAGCATGCTTGTCACCTGATATTTCCACAGTTTCAAGATAGTCAACATCTTTGTCCCATGGTGCTGGTCCACCAAGAAGCATGATATCTAAACTTGTTCCAGGGACAAGATACAAGCTCTTCAAAGGCTCCAGGTGATTGCTTGCTTCAACATGACCCAAATCAAGCCAATACCCACCAAATTGGCTTCCATCTACTACCTGATGCACTGTAAGTGGTGGATATGCTGCAATACGTGATGATGCCTTCAAAATAATGGATCCATGAAACGATTGATCCAAGTGATGTTCTTTCGACAATGTTGCCTGCAGCATGGTCTGCCCAGGACCGGAAGCATATATATAGGCCCATGAACATGGTGGACCATAAACTGATTCATGGAGGTGAAAAGCCCCCAGTTTATCTGCAATAAGTGCCTCCTCTGTTGCATTGGCAATGACGAAAGACTCACTTCCAACTTTCCATTTTACGAATAGATGAAAAGCATCACATCTATAATAATAGGAACCTGCAAAAATGAAATTGAGTTGAACAAAAGAACATGAAAGTGAAAACATTTATAACCAAAAGCACATTACTGATGATTTTGAGAAAGGGCTTCACCATCTGATGCTTTCATTGTTACGGCAGCTGGAAGATGTGATCTTACAACAGTCTCTACAGGGAAGTTTTGAAGCATAATCATAGATGATGGCACAGAAACTTCAATGACCACCTTTTACAAGAAAAGGATACATTAGTTCATATAGATGAAATTAATCAAGGGAGCACAAGGAAGCAATCCAGATAACAAGATTTCCTGCTTGAACATTGTTCATCAAAATCCTGCATATCCAGATATTGCTGCATTATTACTGACTTGAAGAGATTGACTAGAGTTTCCATATTGACATGGTCATGACAAGAAAGAGACAGGTTTCAAACAAACACGCAGGTTTTGAGGCTTTGAGAAAGAAATATATAATCTTTAATCCATGTGCCTTTGCGCCTCTTAAACAGGACAAGATCAATAAATAAAACAAATAAATTAAATTCAAAAGCAGAAGAAAGAAAGAAAAAATGTTGGGAATTCGCTATGAGTACACCTCCAGCCGCATTAATGATAATATGCAGGTGCCGATGGCCCATGCCAAAGCACCCAAAATAAAATACAAACAAGTGAGAGGAGAGCAGAGGACAGACACTGTATACTGCATCACATATTGAAAATAGAGTTCAAGGCACAGCATTGTACTGATAATAGGAGCAATTCAATGTATATTACAAAAAAAAAAACCTAATTAGATATTGCAAGGCTTCAACTTCACACTATACTTTGAGCAACTAGGAATAAATTGTTGGATGTGCATGTTAGCTAAGGTAATTCTTGTACATGTACTTCCACGATTAAAATAGTTCACCACCACAGTTAGCAGATGCACATGGACAAACTCCTCCATTGGAGTTTGTTGAACCATCCTATCTGTTTGCCACTGAAATGACAGGTTGACTTGTTTTGCCATCCAAGCAGCACAAAGCAAGCATGATGGCACTCACTTAAAAGATTTGCAAGAAAAAAAATTAGAACTCTGACATGACTGCTTCTATACAAAAATTATAAGAGAAAGCACTTCCTCATATTTTTATTTAGCTTATGATTTGGGGTAATCTTTCAAATAGGTCTCATTTTATTTGATAATAAAATAAGAACCAAATTGATTCCTTTATGTTGCAACTGGAAACACTAGGCTTCCATCAGACTTAATACCATCATGATTCAGCTCCAATTCTACCCTAATCCACTTTTTATAAGTTTGATGCTAGTGGTGTCATAGTGTATTTGTGCAGAAGTGCTGAAGCAAGGAAAGCTCATCTTTTGGTGAGCAGCTTGAGCTGTTTGCCTAATCGAAACCTACCTTCTTTCTTAGAGATTCTAGTATGTGGGGCAAAACTGCTAGATTTCCACAAAGCTAAGATGACAGAGAAAGGGCTAAAATTTGAAGGTGGTGCCTAACAGCTTGACTTGCCAAAACTTCTCATTGGAATTTCTATAAAGTGCAAGTGGTAACAAACATGGTCTTGAATGTAACATTAGATGCCAGTTACAAAGCAAAAAATGTGACTACTCCTAGCTACGAGGCCTTCAATGTTGTGCCAAGTGATAGGTGTGCAGCTCAGGGACAGGATGCAAATGAAGGGTGGTGCATTTTCTATAATTCTCTCCTCTGAGGCAATGAGAAAAAGTCAAGTTAAGGGTATGTTACTTCTTTTCTATTTCTCTTTACATTGTTGCTATTGTGGCTCAGATTTGCTTCTTCCCTCGTCACTGGGATTCCATTTTTCATCTCTTTCTTAGCTGTTCACTTTCCCTTTACCGTGAGAATTTCATTTCTTTTTATTTGTTGCCTATTGATATTTTTCCCAAAGGTTCAAATTTTACATGGATAAGAAATTGAGAGTATTTTTTGTGATAGTCTTTTAAAAAGGTTCCATTTTATTAAGCCAGTAGATGAAGGAGAAGGGTCTGAAATATGACACAAGTCAGCCACATTAATATGCTATTTTTTTTGCTGGGTCTTACCATTATTGCCTAGTATTGTTGGTAGGGTAAAATGGGTAACTTGTCATGTCAATGCAAATATAAACATTAAGGTATCAGCCTTTGGTGGAGGGGTTTACTATGTGTGCCTTTGTTCTGGACATTGTTGGATGGAAGGACTACATAAATCATGTACACACAAATATAACACTAACAAAAAGAGAAATGCTGGAGCTACACTAGGATTGGAAAAGAACAAGGGCATAACATATCATGTACCCTGTGGAAGTGCAAGGAAACTCTAAATCCGCTATCTTTAAAAGCAAAACTCATAACGAAGATTATAAAAATTAAAAACACTGCTTAAGATTTGTGCCCCTCAAGTATATGCCTTAATAAATGAGGGCTATGATATTATTACCTCGTCATGATTAGAAGAATCAAAAATGGACACTACTCTGACAGTTGCTTTACCAGGCTTTTTTGCCTGAAGTACCCCAAATGGAGATATTGACACAGTAGACGTGTCTGAAGAAATCCATTTATAATCACTGGATGTTTTTGCACAGCCTACATAAAATAACAGCTTTCATTTACCCTCAAGATATTTGGAAGCAAAGTAAACACCTTGATAACTGAGACTGAAAGATAGAAAGTGATTAACCTCCTGTTGCCTTTAGCTCCACCTCCTGGTAAATAGTAGGAGTCCAGGGAAGAAGAATAGTCTGATGTGTACCACTTGCTCCATCCAAACTGAACTTCACTTGATCACATACCATAATTTCTTGCGCAGCACTAAGAACCTATACAAGAGAGCAGAGCTAGATATAAACAGCAGCTCAGTAAAGGCTACAGAACCACACAAAAGAGTACTATAAAGCCTCACCTTTTTTCTCTCCCAGAGCCCACTAAAATAAGTTAAAGAAGCTGTTAGTTTTCCTTGACCAAGGGAAATTGCTCTCAGAATTCTGGAATTTCGCAAGCCATATTTGACCACAATATCCTCTGATAACATGAAAATTGTCCAGTATTCAGACTGCTCATGGTGCAACTTAAGGTCATCACTCTGTAAAAGCAGCAAACTTCTCAGGGATGACAATCAAGAAAACAAGGAGAAAGTGCCAGCAGAACATTTGGCCCGCAAAAAAGATATGCCCAAGAACAAAGAAGTCTGAAGAGACAACCACCAGCAAAATTTCAAGCACAACTAGAAAACTCAAGAATTAACAGGAAAGTGGAAATACAAGAGAATAAGATAAATTCACATGAATTCAAAATCTGGTAAGCATAGAGAGTGAGTAAAAAAAGAACATGAGTTTCAAAAAACATTTTGACATTCTTTTTAGAAGAGTTACTCTAGCATTATGACACTTCTTGTAATTCCAGAAAATACAAGATAAAAGGTTTAAAGGAAGTTATTCTTCTATCACATTAAAAGCAGTTATTTAGGCAGACTTTTAAGGGAGAAATAATCAGCTAAAATACACAGCATGCACTTATATAATTGATGATACTCACCGCCTTAACATTTCAGTATCACATTGCGCTTGCAACAATAACGAAGAGGTAACAGCTGTGAACAATCCTACGAAATTGCTTTTCCATATGAACAATGAATTATTCAACTTCTTCCAAGATACTATCAAAACTTAAAATTGGAAAGAAATGGCGTGAAGAATTCACATAAGTTACTGCATATTCTGAGGCCAAAACAAACCAAAATCCATGCTTTGTGGATGCCACCTGGCCTCTAGATAAAGGTCCATCCAAGTAGTGCCAAGGTCCTGGGTTCAAAACATCATCCTTTTTTTTTTTCTTTAAGTACTTTATGAATACAGTTTCAGCCTGAGATCTATCTTTAGCAGCGACTTGGGCTGTTCATTCATACAACTATAAGTTCATATCCAGAATAAGTCCAAAAACCAACCATGATACACAGCCACAATATGGTTCATTTTCTTTTGGGGCAGAGCTGAGGGGAATTGGTTAAGGGAGGCGAGAGGACTCCACCAGTCACGTACCACAGCCAGCCATATTGACCAAAGAGAAAACAACCATGAAAAGAATTCCAACAAGTTACAAGTATGAATCACTACATACACCATAACTGATTTAATTTTAAGATCCCAGACAAATTTAGGATTTACCTCTGTAATATAGATTTCTTGCGCATCAGGTCCCCCCAAGAAAACCTTCATTTGAATAATATATTGACGACCAGAAACAACAAACCAACGTGCCAAGGATGGAATGGCTTTCAATCCATCAACAGGATCACCAGAAACAGGCAAGGGCATTATATATAAGCACAAAGTGTCAGGTAGAACCACATTAAGTGATGAAACTTGCATATGGCCAGCAACTCTGGTATCTTCGACAATGACAGATGTTACCCCTAAGCTCAGTGCCTGAGCAAAGCCTGACAAGTGGTCCACTTCAGCAACCGAAGAGTTCAAAACAGACCACCTATGATGTGGAGATGGAAGAGCAACCACTGCAAAATGCCAACAGATATTGAAGTTACATAATTAAGAGTAAAGCTGATAGTGCAACCAGATGCACATAGCCCATGCAACTCTTAAAGAGGCCAACACAGTTCATGGAAGACAACCAACATACCGCATGCCAAGATGCCATTTCTATGCACATAAAACTCAAGAATTGAACAATAGATATCTTGCTCTGACTTGAAACCCAGGAAATGATTTCCAACTGAAACTAGCCTTCAACAAAACTAGTTTGCACTATTCATCCTCAATATTATTCACCCACGTGCAACTTTCAAGCACTATACAAACAATCATCTAATAAAAAACTTGAATCAGTTTTGGAGATCAAGGCAAGAACATCATCCAGTTTACAACCTAAGTGGCAAGATCTGGTAATCTGAACCGAATAAATTTGATCCATTACTCAAAAGAAGATGCCAAATCCTTAATTGTCCTGTTTCTGATGCAATCTTATATTCAGTTTTAAGCTATAGCAATCATAGAATCAGAAGTGAATACTGGCAAAGAAATTAAGAATTACATATTATATGGCCATAATTCTCTCAGGCAGGGTCATCAAACTTGACAATGAACCAAACAAAAATTTTGCTGCCAAGTGCAAAAGGAAGGATTCAAGAAAGAAACCTTGCAGAATATTCCCACGAATAACTTTAAGCGTATATCGAAAGGCAGCACCAATGAGGACCAAAACAGGTGAGGGAGGTTCAAGTGACATGGCTTCTGCCACAGTTAGAACAATCTTATCAGCCAAGTGCTTAAATTGTGGCTCAAGCAAATGCACCGAAACATTCTCATGGCCAATTTCAACTCCTTTCACAACATACAAATCCGAGAATACACCCTGCACAATGAATCATCGAATACAACACTGAGTAACAAAGATTAGACCATGCATTATAATTCTCAATCATTTAACTCATTTTACTATGGTACGCAGCAAACAGTAGACATACACTATCTTCAAGTTCTATTTGGATGTTCAAATCACCACATAAACCACCACAATCACTGAGCGGAGAATCCCTGAGAGGAACATGGACAAGGTGGTGCGGCAATCCATCCGTTTCAGGCATCAGCTGCCACATGAATTGTAATCCAGCTAATGACGAAAACACATTATCTGCAACCAACAGAAAACCAAGAAGCAACAAACATGGGAGAATAAAGATCAATCACTACCAACTATCATCATCACAGTAATAATATACCGGGGCGAAGGTACCTTCACGATCGAAGGCGCGAGCTCGGAGAGTAGCAAGACCATCTAAATCAAGTTTTATAGAATTGTGAAATATCTGGATTCTGGAAATATTGTCAATAAAGACCTTGCAGCGAATCACAATGCCAGTGTGTACATCAGCAGCATAAATAGCTGTCTCCTTCCGACCGGTAAAGGGAGCAATTGATATCAACCGTGCACTGGTTGAACAGTGGCTGTAGCTTAAATTATACTCAGGTATAACTGACAGAATATCGTGATGATCCCATGACCTGTCAAGATTTACACAATCAAAACAACTTAGAATAAAATCACTAAAAATAATATGTGTGTGTGTGTGAGGTAGTAATTACCATTTAAAGCAGCCATCACTTCCTTGGAGGCGATACTCGACGGGACGCGTCATTTTAGGAGGCAACAGAATATTGACATCGGTGACGTGAGGTCCGGGGCTCAAATGTGACGTCGTTTTGCCGACGACCATGAGAGTAGTGAAAGCTACCAAAAACGCAGCAAAACGCAGCACCTTCATCCTTCGATTACTGGTCGAGTCAAAGCATGGTGGAGGTGTTTTTTTCCTTAGAAAGCAATTGCTGAGCAGAAAAGAAAAGGGAAATGAGTTCAGTTCGAGCTAAAGCTGAAAATGGAAGGAAAAACCCTAGAAAGCAGGGTTTTAGCAAACTCTTCAGGAGAGAAAGGGAGAGGGAGAGTACTCAGACTAGTTAAGTTGGAGTGAGGTTCGTGGTGCCCCGAAAACATTTGCCATGTACCCATGAGTTTTACTGTTTTAATTAATTAACTATCCCTTTAAACACAAAAAATGTGGGGTATTTGTGGTAATTAAAACAAATATTGAAAAGAAATTAATCAAGGATTTAAATTTTTAATAAAAAAATAATTGGAGGGAAGATATTTCTTTTTGTCAGCGGCATGGGTTTTTTAATTAAAACTTAAAGCAACTAAGATAAAGAATTTAATAATTTAAATTAAGGAGAAAAAAATGTATTCCACTAGTCAGATCTTTCATTCCTTATCCATTAATTCTTTTTGACGAAATGTATTTTTTATTAGAAATATAATTTCTTAAATGAAAAATTATCTTTTTGATTTGAAGTTCAAGAAAAATGCGAGACTGTGATGAAAACAGGGTTTGAATTTTGAAGCATGAAGGTGATGTTCTGTTCTTTCATCCTCCCGCTTTCATTTTCTCTGAGTTGATATAATTATTTGTGAGCAACGGGGAACAAGAGATTCAATGTGTGGGATTTTGGGTGGATAATTATGCTGTGAAATACTTCGGCGGAACTGTATTGAGAGTTAAAAAGAAACTCTAGATTCTAGAACCACGTAGGAAAAACATAACGGATGTACACAGTATTTCTTTTCTATTTTGTATCTCTCTACAAAAATAATGGCCAGCTGTGAGGTATTAGTCTTTCTACAGGGTCACAACCATTCTGTTCTTTTAAAAAACATAATTTTTTTTTTAATATGAATCTTTGAGCTTTAAATTTAATGACCTTTTGAGTTTTTAGTGAAAATGATTTGAATTTGTAATCATTAAAAAGTAAATTTAATACTTGAATAGTTAGAAAAAAATTATTTTTCTTTTTGTTTTATTTTTTTATAATTGATTGTTTTTCTTGATTTCATCTTTTAACAATTTTATTAGTTAGGAATTGAGTTTTATATTTTTTTCATATATAAAATTTTAAGTCTAATGAATCAAGACATATGTTTAAAAAATTGACATGGATTAACATTTTTTTGGCATATTTTCTGTTTTAATTTTATTATCTAATATTAATTTTTTTAATAATATCTTTGTGATTTTTTTTAATTTATTTTTTATCAGGTCATTCCAATCTCATAATTTTAACTACAAGTTCTGTAAGTTAATATGAAAGGTTAGCTCACCATTTATTACCCATGTGTCATTTCTATTACGTTACCTCAAGTTGACCGAGCCAGGTTTTTTTTCCTTATTTATCTAATTTTGTACTTCCAAAGGTTTATTTTTTTCAAGTTATTGTTATTAAAATAATTGCATGTTCATTATTGTTACCTATTAATTTATAGTCTAATTAAAATAAAATCAATTTATTAAACTCGATCGAGGCTATAACCTGAGTTGTTTATTTTTGTTATTTTTTAAAAACATGTTTGCGGCATCTAGACTATCATAGCTTTTTTTTTTTATTCTAGTATTGACACCTTCTATTAATATGTCTTTTTTAAAATAATTTTTTGATTTATGTTTCAATGAATATCCCACCTCTATTATTTTTTATTTTGCTTGTATAGCATTTTTTAATAGATGTTTTCTCTATTTTTTTACATGTATTTAATTTCTGAATATATTATTCTTATTCATCTAAAGGTTTTTTTATATATTTTGCATAGATGAACTTTATTTTAAAAAAAAATTATTTATTTATTTATTATGTTATATTTATAACATGTGTAGCTTTGCATAATAATTTTCCCTTTTATTTTATTAAATCAATTTCATGTTTTTGTTTTTATTATTATTTGATTGAATAAAAAAAATATTTTAATAAATAAATTGACAAACACAATAAAGAAAATAGTATATCTTGTAAAACCAAATATCTTGATCCAAATCTATCTTTTGATTTTTTCAATTTTATTCTTAGTTTTTGACAATGATTTTTTTATTTATTTTGCACATATGATTGTTTATTTATTTAATTAGATGTGTATATAAATTTTTTAATTTAGATTTAAATTTTTTTACGTAGTAAAACACACTAAAAAAGCATACATATTCAATTTTTATACTAAAAATATATATAATTAATAACAAAGTCGAATAACTAATAAAAACTAAGGAGCGTGACATAAAAATGGAAAGTTACATTAATATATAAAATAGAGATAATGCATTTAAAGAGTCAATATTACTATTACAACTACAGAGAGACTAAAATTGCTTGGAGTTTCACCGTCGATACCAACATAGAATTAGTGTGGATTGTAATAATGCCACTATTTTTGTTCTTTTACAATTTTGTTCTTTTCAAGTTGGATTGATTTAAGTTCGGACTTCTTCTTTTTTTTTTTTGATTTATGTGAGGTGTCCGGGCCAGCTTACACGCACCACGACTAATCCCCACGGCTCACTGAACATCCTGCAAGCCCAGTGAGCAGGTAAGGCATCGCGGGGGTGACAGGCGTGCATGGTGAGATTCGAACCCAAGTGCGGAGGAAGGGGACAAACCTCTCCCACCGCTAGGCCAGAACCTCACTTGCATTAAGTTCGGACTTCTTGATTTGCTACCATTAGCTTTATATGAGATTCTTGTGGTGTCAAGGAATGAATTCAGTGATTGGTTGATGCTCGCTTTAGCAAAATTAAATCAAATTTAATTGATTTTGAACAATTTAAGCTCTGGGAGTGAATTTAAAACTAAAATAAGTGTTAAAGAACTGAGTTGAATGAAAAAAAAAGAAGAAGAAGAAGAAGAAGAAAAGCGGACAATGCATATAACAAATGCACTAACATGTGAGGAGAGGGTCGCTGTAATTAGATGAGGCATGCGGCGACCAAAGATCAATAAATATGACATTTTTTGGTATCATTTAATTTATTTTATGCAAAGTTATTTTTTTTTTTTTGGAAAATGAATTCCAGAGAAAGTAAATTCCTGGAAAGTGAACTCCAAAAAAGTATTTTTCGATGTTTGGTAGTGTTATGGAAAATCAACTGGAAAACACTTTCCAGTGTTTGTTTATATTATGGAAAATTAACCGAAAAATAATTTATTAATGAATTAATTTTTTTAAAGTTTATCTAATATATGATTTTTGGTATCATTTAATTTATTTTATGCAAAGTTATTTTTTTTTTTTTGGAAAATGAATTCCAGAGAAAGTAAATTCCTGGAAAGTGAACTCCAAAAAAGTATTTTTCGATGTTTGGTAGTGTTATGGAAAATCAACTGGAAAACACTTTCCAGTGTTTGTTTATATTATGGAAAATTAACCGAAAAATAATTTATTAATGAATTAATTTTTTTTAAATTTTATCTAATATATGTATATATATATATATATATATAATATTTAATATAAAAATTTAATCATTTACAATAAAAGAATGAAATCTAAAAAGTATAATGATGAATTTTTTTATTATATCCTATGTTCATACATAGCTTATTTTATAAAATATAACTATATATATCATATTGTATTATAAAGAAATAAGCTTGAGAAATATTTTTTAAGTAAAACCTATTAATATATTTTTTTCAATTTTAAAAGCTTAAAATAAGTTTTTTTTTTCATATGAAGAAAGCCAAATTAGTTTATGGTAAGAGTTATATATTTGGGATTTTTTTTTTGTATGAAGAATTTTTTAAAAGATAAATACATATAAAAATATTTTGACGGATTTTTTGGATAAATATTTTTGTTTACGGGTAAAGGCAATAATCTCTTTAATATCCCTTTAATTTATATTAAATAAGCATCAAGAAATAAATATAAATATCTAACATCAAACATAGTCATGCATAAATATTAAGTTTCGATGTCATATACATATATATTAGTTTAAAATACAAACATAAACATGCTAGACCAAATTAAACAAGTAAACTTACTTGTCAAATATCAAACATAGTCTGAACCCAAATTAAAAACATAGTCAAACCATCTTAGCTAGCAGGCCTATAGTAGTGTTGGTTCACAAAATTTTGAACCCAAAATCTTTCTCAAATTAGCATTTTTTGCCATAAATGCTTTTGCCAACATTTTATTTTGGACCAAATGATCAAATGCATCCCCAAGAGTGATCTTATCAAAGCCCTCAATTTTCATCACTTCCGTATACAGTGTGTTAACATCAAGTTGATTTTTGTTGAGGCTTTAAATTGCAAATGCTACATCTCCAATCTGTTTAAACAACTTTTCAATACCATCATCTTCATACATGCGATTTCTCTTCCTATGTTGCCTTTTTTGTATACTAGAGAAAGATGTTTCTTGTCCCTTAGAAGTTTCTTCATATTCACCTTCATTTTCAATCGAAATTGATTGCTCTTCAGTATTCTCTTCCAAGTTGACATCAGCATATGATTTGGCATAATTTTCGGTTGTCATATCTTTTACAACAACAATTGTCATTGCCTCATACATATCAAGTTTTTTGTTGAGATACTTGTCATGATTGGGATGTGCCTGTTCATAAAGTTTAGAATATGCATTTTTTAGTTCGTTGTATAACATTTTAGAAACAAAAGTAAATATAAAAATTACAAAGAGTATAATATTTATCATACCTTTACTTCTTCATCATATACATCTTTCGACACTGTAATCATCTTCAAACAATCATCCCAGCCAAAGCCACTTTTATTTTTAAGTTTGGTTATTATTTCCCATTCTTTTTTCACACTCTTAAGATGATTGTCCACATGCTTAGGCTCGCATTGCACGTTGAACTTTTGACTAATTTCTATAGCTACCTTAACAAAAGATTATGCTTTAAAGGTGGAAGAAGGTTTGCTTCCTTTAAGTGCCTCCTCAGCTAATATCTCAAGTAACATGTGTGACATAGGCTTAGACCATGTGAAGTGTTTGCCCTTGCATTTTTCATTTTGCGTGGAACTCATTTCTATAAAAAAGAAATTGCAAATTTATACAAAAAAATCATGTAATATATAGATTTAATAAATTTCATATAAAAACTACAATTAATATTTAAAAGAGAATATATAAAATACATAAGAACTTATAATAAAGTCAGCATCTACTCCAAATACATAACAAGGATAATACAAAGACACAATAAAAACAAACACATATAATTAACACTCAATTACTAGTTTCTTTGAGTGTTATAATCATTCCTCATGGTTGATGCAATCATTTCTCTTTTTGTTATCCACTCTCTATTCTATTCTCTTTCCTCCCGTTGACTTAAGTTGATTGTTCGTCTAATTGGTTCACTTCCTCAACATATTTCTTCCATAAGAAAGTCATAAGGATCAACTCTCATTATGTGGTTATGAATAACATAACATGCAAGCACAACATCTACTTGTGTTTCATAAGACCAAAAAGATTTTCCATCAATTGATCTAAAATGACTCTTCAAAATACCAAACTCTCGCTCAATAGCGGTTCTCAATGACGAGTGTCAAAGATTAAATAGCTCCTTTTCATTTTTTGGTGAACATTTTGTAAACTCATTCAAGTGATATTGAACTCCATGAAAAGGAGAAATGATT
>NW_011500116.1:311095-316949 GCF_000495115.2 Populus euphratica
TTCCCTACAAATTAAAAAAAACCTATTACTATCTTTATGTAATAAGATATTTTATATGTTTATTGCATATAATACATACTTTATTATATACCTTCTGGAATTTTTAGACCATTAGATCTTGATAATGCATCACCTAAAACTCGTGAATCATGGGCACTTCCTTCCCAACCAGCTAAAATATATATAATCTTCAAATCAAAAGTTATAGCTGCTAAAATATTTTATATTGTTCCTTCTTTTCGACCTCGAAACTTTCCTTGAATCTCAACAAGAACATTTGCAGGAACATAGGTACCATCAATTGCTCCCACACAATCCTATATAAACATGAAAAAATGATTTATAACCTTTTCTTCTAGATGTAATTAATTAACATATAAAAATATTGGTATTGTTTTCATACCTTAAAATAAGGATAGAATCTTCAATTATTCATTATCTCTGTTGGAACTGTATCCTCTGGATCTTTAATAAGGTATTTGTAAAACTTAAGAATTGCTTTTAAAACAATTCTAAAATAACGATGGATAGTTTCAACAGACATATAGTATATACCACTAATAACATGAAATCTTTGGTTTTGGCCTACAATTTGTAAGAATACAATTACTTGCTCCCTAATAGATACATTTTGAGTTGATCGTAATAGGTCACGACTTGTGAGAACATCACACAATCTAGAAAAAGACAACAGGTTTCATACGAATTTGTTCAACATAATGTCTATCACCTCGATTCAAAATGCTATCAATATAGAATACTCGTTGAGCAATTGCATTGATACGTGGTTCTCTTGGTATATAAATTCTATTTCTTTCTTATTTAATAATAGCTACTCATGTAGCTATCACAGTTACAGCTGCTCCCATACATGTTGCATGAATTATCTTACTATCCATAACATGAAAGTGAAGTTTTCTGATAACAAAACCTATAAATTTAGGGAAATAAATATTAAAAAAAGCATATAAAATACTTCCACACTCAATACAATAAACATCATATATTAAATAAACACTAATCATATATTAATCAAAGCAAACTATAACATAAATTTATGTTTATTATTCTGTTATAATTCCCCTTATTAATGTAACATGTATTTAAACATCCTATTTCACACGATAATGGTGTAATTATTCACAATGATAATATAACCATATGTAATTAGGGTACTCATTTCACATGATTACATAACAATAAACAGATTTATAAATCACCAAGTAATAAAAAATAAACAGCACGCTTGTTAACGAGTTTTGCATGTGAAAAAAAACCCTTTAAGCTCGTTAACTCTCGCTCAAACACATAGAAAAAAATAGGAGCTCACATTCTCTGGTTAAAACTCTAATCATCTCCTGCATTTCCCTAATAAACACGCAGCTTAACCCATGTTTTGCATATGCTCACGAGACTAAATTCAATGGCTTATAATTCCATTCCCCCCCTCTCTCGGTCGGTTCCCCTCTCCCATTCCCCTGTTCCTTGTTCCCTCTCAGTCGATTCCCCCTGTTCCCTCTCCCTTTCAGTCGATTCCCCCTTTCTCGGTCGATTCCCCTTTCCTTCTCGGTCGATTCCCACTGTCCACTCTCCTTTCGATTGATTCCCCCCGTTTCCTCTCCCTCTCGGTCGATTCCCCTCTCCTTCTTGGTCGATTCCCATTGTTCACTCTCCTCTCGGTCGATTCCCCCTGTTCCCTTTCCCTCTTGGTCGATTCCCCTCTCAGTTTCTCTCATTCCCCCATTCCCTTGTTCCCTTTCGGTTTCTCTCATTCCCCTTCCCCTGTTCCCTCTCCCTCTCTATATCTCTCATGCCCTTGTCCCTGTTGGTTTCCCCGTGTTCCCTTTCTGTTTCTCTCCCCATTTGTGCACAAAGAAGCAAATATTTAAGACAAAAAAGCAAGACAAATATCAAACATTCAAGGGGCAACAAGGCTCCTCCTTCCCAGTTCTTCCCTGGCTACTGTTAAAAAAAAAAAGAGCAAAGGTTGATTCTCAATGCTTCCACCCGGGTTATGGTGGCTGCATCCGGGGATGGGGTAATAAGGAGGGGATTTTTTTTTGCTGGGGAAGATTAATTAACATAGTTTGGGGATTTTCAAGTGTCTCTCTCTCTGCACTTGATGGTGTTTGTTTGGGTAGAATAAACTGCTGAATGTGAGTGATGAAGAAGAAAATTATCATAGAAAAATTGTTGTGTTATGGAAATATTATGCAATATTTTTTACAGATCTATGAAGAAGATAAAAACATAAAGGAAATAATAAAAAAAATACCTGAAATTAATTGTTCAAGTGAAATGCTTCAATTGTCCAGAGAAGAAATAGTTCTAAAATGCTTCAAGTGAAATGCTTCCAATAGTTTTTTAAGAAAAAGAGAGACAGGTCGTGATTTGTAAAAGTAGATAATGAAAAAAGAGAAAGTGTTTTCCTTTCTTTATCAGAAGGAAAACACTTTCCTTTCATAAAGCGTCTTTTTTATATTGACCGGAATTAAGTTTCCATTGACTACTTTTCCATATTGTTACCAAACATGGGAAAGTCAGGAAAATGAATTCCAGGAATTCGTTTTCCTTGAAACAAACAAGGCATTATATAGATTTTCCATCCAAGATGGTGTGTACTACGGACAAAGTTTTGGTTTGACTCTGGCAGCCCAATCTTCTTTTCTTTCTTCTTCTCGCTTGCTCCTTGCCTCAATTCCCACTCATCTCTCTATAGAATTGCAAAGTGGGTTATTATTTATTTTTAGATGTTAAATTTGTTTATCATTATTTGGATTTAACATTGTTTTTATTTTCCAATACTAAATTTGTTAAGAATTAAATTTGATAATTATTTTTAATTTGCTTTTTGTAAAGCTGTTTTAGTATTATAACTTGAGTTACAAGTTTGGTAAGTTAACTTAGATTGACTTGGGTTATTTTTTTAGTCATTTTTAGTCATTTTTTTAATTTTATCATTCAATACTGCATTGATTTAATTAAACTTCATGATTTTATATAATTTATTTTCTATGAGGTTACTAGATATCATAATTCAGGTCGCAAGCTTAAGAGGTTAACTCAGGGTGACTCATGTTATTTTTTATCTTTTTTTAATTTATTTTTCAACTTCATTCTTTAATATTATATTATTTAAAAATTAAGTTTTATTATTTGTTTTAATTTTTTTTATAGAATTATCATGATTTTATGGTTCGGTTATAAATTTAACAGATTATCTTAAATTAGCATTACTCGATCTAAGATAAAGTTATCTTGGTATTTAAAGAAAATTATTTAATATATTACTATTTTAATATTTTAAAAACATGCCTATAATTTTACATTAATGATAAAAAAAAATACTACAAAACCTGATATTTTTTTATGCTAAAAAATATTAATCCAATCTAGTAAACACGGGTAAACAATCTAGCAGCTTGTAGTTTTTGATACGTAAAGCCCTCGTAAATTCAAAGACTAAAGTTTTAACTTCAGTCTCAAAGCATTCATAGTCCACAACTATTTCAATACTTTATTTAGCATGCATGAAAGGATAACATGCATCATTGATTTATAGACTAGGAAAACTCCTATTAGCAGCTGCCGTCAGATAGTGTATGGAAACAAGGGTTAATTTGTATTTTTTTAAAATTTTAATTTTTTTTATTTGTTAAAAATTAATATTTTTTTTATTTTTTGAATTGATATGCTAATTTAAAAAGTAATTTTTTAAAATTTCAAAAAAAATATTTTAATATATTTTGAAATAAAAAATATTTTTAAAAATAATCACGAAATTATCAGAACTGGTGAAAGCATTATGGAGTAATTGTTTTTACAGTGATGGAACGTTTATTTACTAGTTCTGTTTTCCAAGTTAAAGGGCTTGTTCTTGAGCATGGTTCCAGGAATCCTGATATCAAATGACGAGTGGAGAAATGTTTTTTATCTTGTTGGAATATGAAAAAAAAAAGGTATTCTTCTAGCTAATTTGAATTTAATTGGAATTTATGCGGTATATAAGATATCAAAAACTATTTAAATGTTGTCATTACTGTTCGGTTGCACCGTGTTTCATATAAATTTAATTTTTTTTATATATTTTAGATTTTAAAAATAAAAAAAAATATTAATTTAATATATTTTAATACAAAATAAAATAAATTTTGAAATACAACCATACTACTAAATAAATCATTTTCTACTCAAATATAAAGCGGAAAAATTATATTTACATCAATATCTTTCAAATTTATTCTCTATGCATTTTCTCTTTCAAGAATATTTGCTTAACTTAATTTTATTTCTCAATCGTGATTACTCAAAAAAAAAGATATTTCAGTAACACTCCAATCTATTGTGCCATCTCAAAACCTATTTCGACATTTATTTATGGCTAAAAAAATAAAATGGTTAAACAATTTTAAAAATAAAAAAGATATTTAATTTATAGAAGGATGGATCACCACTAGCATGAATCCAGTTTCATAATATACATGAATAATTTTGTTATTTTATCTGATTTAAAAGGTAAAGAGTATAAAATATACTTTTCTGTTTTTTAAAAATTTATTTTTTATTTTTAATAAATTTAATTTTATCTGAATTATTATTATTTTGGATTGACATGAAAAAAAAAGAACGTGGAGGATTTCTTTCCATGATTTTATAATTGTTACTGTATAAGTGAGAAGTGAACGCTTATATATAATTAAATTTTAAAATATTTAATTTAGTTCTTACCATCAAATTGATAGGATTGATTTTCTCTAAATTAACACTTCTATTATTGAATAAAAGTAATTTAAGTTTCGGAACCCCCAAAAAAAGAAAGAAAACCCCACTTGAACTCTCTCCACTGGCAACACCGAGAGAGACAGAATAGGGAGTATAAGGAAGGTCCTGCACTTTTTGTTGCTGTAGTAAGATCGGAGACATTCACCTCAGCAGAAGAGGTCGGGTGGTGGGTATTATACTAGGAGACGGAGTCCTACTGTCCTCTGGGTGGATTTGGAGGTGGTGATCTAAAGTAAATGAGCTAGGGTTTTATTTATTTTGACTTCGATTGGGTTTGTTTCTCAAAATCAAATCTACTGAATTGAATTGGTTCAATATGCCAAAGACAGAGACGGGGACACCTAAAATGAAGCCGAGACCAATCGTGCGTCTTGGCATTTTCCTCATCTCTCACAGCCTCCTGGTTTGGTACTACTTGCTAGCTATACCCTCTTTGCTTTTACTTTCTTTCTTATACAAATTTAATTAATTAATTTTAATTTATGATTTCTAATGTATCAGTGTTGTCTGTTGTACGGCTGGGGTTTTAGCTCTCTTGCTGCTTCCACTTCTCGCCAAGAACACTTACATTTCTGAAAATGCTCTCATGCCAGGTCACTTCACTTTTTTTTTTTATTATTTAAATTTTCTCTGTGACTGAAAATGTATGCTGCGATGATGCCAGGTTCTGCAAGCAGTATGATCTCTAATCGTGACATTTCAGAGGCAAATAGGTTGGCAAGTGATTTGAGTGGTTTGAATTTCGAACCTCAAGATGCTGCCGCCTTGTATGTGTTGTTTACTTCTCTCTTTTCCTTTTTTTTTTTTTTTCAAATGTTTATTATATTTAGTTTTGTGCAATTAGTTGTTAAAAACATAATTTTGGCTGGTGGATGAGTCAATCCTAGATTAGTACAAAACAATATTTTGAGTTATTCGTCAACACGAAACTACTACTATTTTTTTTTTTTGTTTAATGTCTTCTGAAATGAAGTGGCTTGGTACAGGTCTGGTGCTTTTTTCACATTGTTTTCTCTTCACACTGACCTTGCCAAGTATTGAATAAATAGAGGAAAACAACTTTGAAATTATT
>NW_011500116.1:317043-317306 GCF_000495115.2 Populus euphratica
TAGGGAAAGTCGAGGGATCCTTACAAAATACATGTCTGACTTGGGTGCTGAAGTTAGTTACCACAAGTTCCACCATAAGCCAAATCAGTTTCACCCGCTGCATTTCTTCTCCAGTCCTGATTCTACAAGTTCAGTAAAGAATTTTAGTTGTTCGGCACACGGTCTCAATACTGTTGGAATAATTAGAGCTCCTCGCGGTGATGGTAAGGAAGCTATTGTCTTGGTGACACCTTACAAGTTTGGAAAGAGAGGTGCAACAGAAA
>NW_011500116.1:317327-340008 GCF_000495115.2 Populus euphratica
CACCTTACAAGTTTGGAAAGAGTGGTGCAGCAGAAACTTTATCCTTGAGCATTGCATATACAGTATTTTCCTTGCTCTCTCGAGTTACATGGCTGGCCAAGGACATTATATGGTTCGTTGCTGACTCACAGTATGGAGAATATGCCCCTGTTGAAGCTTGGCTAAGAGATTATCACTTGCCTGTATTTACTGGTCTGGGCACCCTAAATGCTGATACATGCATCAAAATTGATGATCTTTACGTATTTGAACAGAAATCTATTGCACAAAGAAAGATATCTGATGGTTTTAGACGTGCCGGGACTATGGCTGCTGCACTGATATTAAAGGTTGCAGATAGAAACGAACTGCTGGAGGACACTCTTAATATCTATGCTGAGGCGTCCAATGGGCAGATGCCAAACCTGGATCTCATCAATATTGTGAATTATTTAGCTGTACATAGGCAAGGATTGCGTGTAAAGGTTGAGAAAGTTTTGACTCTACTTGATTCGAGATGGCTTGAGATTTTGGGAGAAATATTTGAGTTACTAGGAAAAGTCGCCAGAAGCTTAAATCCTGGATGGAAATTTGGTATTTCAGCTGCAGATTATATTGAAGGCAGTGCTACACTTGCAAGTTCATTGTATTACCAGGTGCTCTACTCTTTCACTTGACCATGTGAGATTTGGTTTATCTGTTTTGTGTGACAACAACAATTAGAACTCAGTACACGGGATTGCATTTTCTGACTTCCTCTGATCAGTGAGTAAATATTTACTTCTTGACATAATCATTTGCTGCTATCAGGCTTTGGGCATTCCCACAGGTCCTCATGGTGCTTTTCGTGATTTCCAAGTTGATGCAATTACTTTGGAGATTTCACCTAAGGTTTTTCCTCATAACAAAGCCAGGCACAATGAGTTTCTTCTAAGAGGTGGCCGGTCAGTGCTTATCTTACATCTCTTTCATTGTCATTGTAACTTGCATTTATATCATAGAAGTACAATGTATCAACATAGTATTTTTAAATGAGTGGTTCCCCTATAGCATGCTATTGTTTAAAAGAGAACTTTTTATCAGCAAGGTCGTGTTGACTTGAGTGGAAGCATTTTTAGTCTGAGGAACTTAATGATCAATTTTTTTTTTTTTTTACTTCTTAATCGTCTTTCTGTTAATAAATGTACACCCCTACATTTTTGTGCGTGCCTGTCTATATGCGTCATTAATTTGCTGAATCCCCAGCGAAGGATCTCAATTCTTATCTAATTCAAGCCGCGGCTTTTATATATTTATTTGATGTGCAATGATATTACTTGTCTATCTCTAAACCCGTTAATCACAACTGTGACCACCCTTTGTGGGGTTTGAACCTGCTTGCATTCACAATGCGAGAGCTGCACCACTGCACTAAATAGCAGGTGCTCTGAATTGATTTTTTTCCCCAATGGATTGTTAGTGGTTCAAATTCCCACTAACACAAAGATAATACTTTGTTAGAATGTATCTGATGTAATGGAGGTATGGAATGATGTTCCACTGTGTCCCTCTTCGTTACATTTTATTGTGTCCTACCAAACTCAACATGAGATATTTAGAATGCTGAAGAGATGCTTTTTGCAAAAATTAAGTCTTGACTTTCATAGAATATTGTCTGCTTTAGATTTGGTTTTATCTGGACAATGCTTTTCCTTGATCTTTTTCTTTCTCTTCTTGTTGCATTTTGATTGTGTGGATCAGGACTCATTCAGTAAAACAGAGGCCCTGCCATTGTCCGATTCAAAGCAAGTAAATTCATTGTTTTTGTTTTGTTTTTTTGGCTGAAGATGCTGTTTCTTGATGCAGGTTGGTCGAAGGAGTTATAAGATCAATAAATAATCTCCTTGAGAAGTTTCACCAGTCATTTTTCCTATACATGTTAACATCACCTAGTAAGTTTGTGTCAGTCGGGGTGTACATGATTGCTTTTGCACTCCTTGTAGCACCACTTCCCCTGGTAGCAGCTTCACTTTATGCTGATGCTAATCAACTGGATCTTGGTGTCAAAAATACCAAATCTACTCCTACGGCCACTGCTTCTGACGAGCTTGATATCACGTTCAGATCATGGAAATGGCTGTACGCTGCAAGAGAAGTTTTTCTCATTCATGTATGGGGTGCAGCTGTTTTGTTGCTTCCATATTTCATTTGTCAGATACCAAACTGCAGCCCAACGTCCAGCACTGTTATCTGGGTTTTCCTTTCAATGCTTAGCCTCCTAATCTTGTACTTGATAGGGGTTTCTCCATCTACTCATGTCTCTATATCTCAACCTGAGGAGAAAGGCGAATGGGCTATTTTGAAATCAGCAACTATCTCAGTGGTCTTCATTGGTTTGCTTGTCATGTCAGTTGTTAATTTTGCAGCAGCAGAAATTGGGGCGTTACTTTTGGTCCCAATGTGTTTGATGGCTCAACCCTTGAAGCTTGACATGAAAGTTGGGAAGTTAAGGAGTTTCTTGAGGATTATTTGTAATGTGGTTTTGGGTTTTGTTGCATTTCCGCCAGCTGCTTTTTTTGTGGTGAAGACTATATTCGAAGGTTTTGACAGCATTGATATGGGTGACTTCTGGAATTGGATGGAGTCCCTTTGGGCATGGAACAGTGCTACTTACATTTATATAGGTATGGTCCATCTGCCATGTTGGGTGCTGTGCATACACATTTTACTTCATTCTTGTTGACACCTTTTGTCTGTTTTAACTCTCACTGCACCGTTGAACCAAATTTGCAGATCATTAGGTTAATGAAATTTTTGTTTTGATATTGTCTTCTTACTCTAAACTGGTTAGTTATAATGATTCTGACTAAACCACGCTCTTCTATTTATTTTAACAACCATGAAAGACAGACTTGGCCTCTCAGGAACATCTGCACTAAGCATATTACAAACCCCCTCAGAGGTGAAGCCAGCCAATCTGGTGGACAATCTAGGATCATTTGCAGCATTATTTGCCTACCTAACATCACATCTAGGAATATGCTGCAGGAGGTCTTTTACATCAGCTATAACAGCTTCCATCTCTCAAGCCATGGATGTTTCTTGGCCAATTTATGCTCTAAACACCACCTGAGAATCTCTGTCAATAGACAAGCCTAGCCTTTCCCTTTCAACGCCAATCGACCTCCTCTTGACGCCGAAGCTTCTGCTACCAGTGGGGAGGAGCTCTTCCATCTCTACACCTTCCCATCCCTAGAATCTTGACAAACCCGAACCTAGGGAACTAAAACTCTTCTAAAAGAGGCATCCCAGTTAATTTTTAGAGAACCTTGGTGAGGTTTGAGAACCCGTATGTTGAGGAATTCGAGGTCTCGTGACTGCTGGCAACGGGAGCTCTGCTTAGACTCTGCCTTTGCATTCTGCACTGTGCCCATAGGATTTCAAAGACTGCTCCATTTCTAGCTTTCCAAATCATCCAAAACACATAGGCAACCTTACCAATCATACCCCCGAAAGTACTTCATCGAGCCTGCTCAGATTATTCCACCAGGAGAGCAAGCCCACATCACTGCCAAACCAAGCTGCCCTAGCTAGCATGTGGGCAGAAAAACGTTAGATACTCTATGGATATTCTTCCTCCGCCCTACAAACAGGACACATCTTATATATTGGGACATATTCCTCTATCATAGACGCAGCTTTGTAGGAAGCAGTAGTTCTTCCCAAAAAGAGGAATTGAAATTGTTCTTTTATTTTGGGGGGGAAGATTGGCTGACAACACGACGTGGCTGATTTATATAATTAGAGAGATATTCCAAGTAAGCATATGTACATTCCACGCGTTGACAAGGTCATGTTTCTACAACATGAAATGTTTATTGATGTGCATTTCCATCCTTTAAATGTTTTAAAAAGCTTACTTTGATCTTTTTATTTTATTTTTCTTACAAAATGGTCCTTGAATTTATTTATTTTTTCATTATATTTTACAATGTGTATAATTTAATCCCTGATAATTTTTTAGAATTAAGTTCTTATATGTCAAATCATGAACTTTACCAAAATTATCAAAATAGATGTATGATATTATAGAAAATAAAATTTTAATAAAATCACAATAATATCAACTGTAATTATTAAAAAAATAGTGACATTCATGATTGATTAATCCATTCAAATAAAAACTATAAAGAATCTCGTGGATTGAGCTATTACTTTGAAATAGAATTCACACACATACGGTATATTATGAATTTCTTCTTCCTTCTTGTTTTTATCTTGACTTTTAGATTACAGTCAAGGAATCATTTCTAAACGAAAGAAAATAAAACAAAAATTCTCATAATAGATATCTATATCATATGAAAATATATTTTTTATTTCTTAAATGTCTTTAGCTATTTAAATTCACTTTACTCTTTCATTCAATCAACCCATTTAAATTATTTGACTAATTTTGATCAAGAATATGATTTGACATGTAAAGACTTAATTGAAAAATAAAACCAAGTTAGGGATTGAATTATATTTAATGTAAATTATGACAACAAAGCTTTTTTCAATAAAGGACTTTTTGTAAGAAAAAATAAAATATAGGGACAAAAGTAAAATACTTTAAAAAAATTAAGGATCAAAATGCATATCAATAAAAATTCATGTTGTGAGAATATGATATGTGTCAATTTTAAATAACATTAATGACACTATTTATGAAAGGATTAGAGATGGTAATTTAATTCAAAACTGATAAACATTGACTTAAACCTAACAAAATAAATGATATTTTTTTTTATAGTTATTTTACTTTTAATATTGTTAAACATGATTTGAACCTAGTTTGCAATAAACACACGTGTTTTTTATTTTATTTTATACTATATAATAAATAATAGATATCTAGCCTCCAATTATTGGGGTTGTATCAATTTACCCATCGTATAATTTTTATCAACTTTATATCCTCTAAGGATTTCTTGATTATGCTAGTCAAACAATATGTCTTCCCGTTGAAGGACGTGCTTCTTAACCAAAGCTTTTTGCATATTATCACTTATTATATATATATATATATATATATATATATATATATATAGTATGATATATTTTGTTTTGTCATTTTAATAGAGTAATGTTGACAAAACAATCAACCGATAAGAGGAAATTGTTATTTATTTTCATACAATGGTAATTTTGCATCTGTAAAAACAATATTATAAGGTATTTTTTCCATACTATGGAAACAAAAATTCAAAATTGTTTACTGTAAATTCAAATCAACATTTTCTCTGTACGTGATTCTTTATTTTTATTAATTCTTTTCACATTTACAAGGCATTTATCATTAAATATATTATTCTCATCATTTTGTTCATTTATTATATATTTTCCCATTAAATTGATTACTTTTGTATACGTTTAGAGGGCACTAGTCGTGTCTGGTTTCCAATGCCTCGACCACCACATATTTTTAGGGGAAAATAAGGGGATGATCAGTGCCTCACGATGAGGCTGGAAGGATGGAATGTGACATCTTTTACATTATTTGAGACAGACATAATGATTGGCCTCGGTGTGATTTTTTTGTTTTGTGCTTTGCTTTGCTTTGCTTTGCCTTCATGTTGTTGGTAGCCTGTAAAATTGATTGATAGCTAAAAATGCTAGCTGGATGCTTCTGCTTGATCCGAATTCTCTTACTCCAAATTTCAAATTATAAGTGTTGTGGTGTCCCTTTTCCATTCCTAACATGCTTGTGTTTTGTTTATTTATTAGTGAGGTAGAATTTATTTTTTAAATTGTTTTTATTTAAAAATATATTAAAATAATATATTTTTTATTTTTTAAAATTTATTTTTAATATCAGCATACTAAATTATTCAAAAGCACTAAAATAATAATTAGAAGTAATTTTTTTAAATTTTAACAAAAATCATGTTGAAACTCAATAAAAAACATATAGTGTTATGTTAGGACCTAGTTCATGAAAATATAATGTTGATGATTTCTAAATACGAGTTCTAACTCATGTGTATGATATTATATATTCAAAGCCTAAGTAGAAGAAAAAAGCTATAATTCCTGAATGGTAGCCATGCAAGCCGAGCATGGATCATAAAAAGGACTTAAAAATAAGCATTCAAACAGGTGAGATTTGTATCAATTGAACACTTAGATTATAAGTTATGGCATGTTAAAGAAGCAATGCATGTTATCCCTTCCAAGTCATTTTCTTGGCTTTTCCTCTCTTCATTTTATACCATGAACTTATCGACTAGATATTCTAAATTAGATACTGAATTATTTAACTAGATATTGTAAATTAAATAATAAATTTTTTTTCACTCTCTCTTTGTTATAACTCAATTTTTACTCCCTCTAAATTTTCCAAAATGTTCAAAAAAAAGAAAAGTCTTCAAAATTATTTAAAATAAATCATCAAAGAAAATATTCTTAGAGAAAACAAATCATTTTTAGAAAAAAAAATCATCAAAGAACAAGGATTTTAAAAATAAAATATAATTTAAAGTAGCAATCAAGCAATAATTTAATTTGCATCTAGTCAAAAAGTCATAGATGCATGCATGCTAGTTGGAGTTTAATTGAAGAGAGTTGGAAAAAAAGGTTGGAATTGGTTATACTTAATTAAAAGATTAAGGATCAAAATTAAAAAGTTGGCAAAGCTTGGAAGTCCAAATCGTTCAATTAGGAGTGTCGTTATGAAGAAAAGATGAAATTAAGGGCAAAATTGACTAGATTTTTGCAGGCCAATTATCATAAAAAAAAAATAAAGATGAAAAAGTTTGGAATTCCAATTAATTAATTAAGGTGTAATTGAATAAAAAAGAGTGTAATTTAGAGTTAATTTGATTAAAATTAAAAGAATTAGGAAACCAAGAGCCAAAATAAAAGAGCACTTAAAATTTAGGAATCCAATTAATTAAATTAGATGTTTAATTAAAGAGAAAAGCTCGGTTAGTTTAACTAAAATTGAAAGACTAATGACCAAAATAAAAGAAGCGTTGAAATTTATGGACCTTATTAATTCATTTAGGGGCTTAATTGAAGATCAAATTGAAATTTGAGGTTAATTTGACCAAAATTGCACAAATTAAAAATTTAAGTATAAAAGATACCAATATTAAAGGGTGTTTTAAATGTTAGTAGGGGCTTAATTAAAAGAAATCTTAAAAAATTGAACCAAAATTAGCTGAAAATGATACGATTAAAAGATCAAGGATTAAAACGAAAATAATTATATTTTGTAGTTGTGATTATAGTGATTTAGCCATAATAGAACACTTAAAAAAAAAAGGGTTATTTTCCTCCTTCAAGCATGTATGATTTTGTCTTTTTTTTTTTTCACACATATTTTGGCTTGATTTTAAGTAGGAATCTCTCTTGTGCATGGGGGTTAATGGCTAAGAATCATACCATTCTCTTCCCCCTATACTTGTACTTTATTTTTAGTCAAAGACATGCTTTATTGCCTCTATATGTGGCAAAAAACTGGTGTTAAATAAATTAACTCGAACATATTATATACTTTTATTTTATTTTTAGCCAAAGACATGCTTTATTGCCTCTATATGTGGCAAAAAAACTGGTGTTAAATAAATTAATTCTATACAAAGTGAACATCAATGGTGGATGATCATGATTAATTTGAGAAGATCAACAAATAAGATTAGCCCACCTAGAAAGGTTAGAGGACTTTTCTCAAGATGTGATCAAAATGAAAAAAAAAATAAAAATAAACTATAGGAGTTTTATGTAATTATCTCTAAGGGTTTTCAAGAGTTTTTAACTGTAGATATCTACTAAACATTAATAATAAACAAAACTTAATTTTCTTTCATTTTATAATGCAAGTGTATTTATTTTTAAAATAAAAATTGCAAATATTTATTTTATTTCTTGTAAATGTTGCATATTCACATCCAATCAGCTTCACTGGTAGTATTTATTTCTTGTAAATGAGAAATGTTTATGCAAAGCTAGCTTTTACGTTTGATTTTCTAATCATGACTTGGGAGATGATTACTATGCATTTTCTAACCAATTTTAATTAGTTTTAAATTAGATGATTTGAAAATTAAAAGAAGTGATTAACCATGATCAAGCAACGGTTTTCGTTGTTGGTGGCTCTCCTTTCACCATTTTTAACTATGAACATCATATTTGTCTGTTTCTCAAAACAAACCTGAAAAGTAAGATAATAAAATCCCATGAGATTTTCTTGACAGATACGAAAGTAATAAATTATTTATTCATTTTTGTTGGCAATTGTGACAAAGCAGCGGTTTTCGTTTGGTAGTGGCTATCCTTTTGCATTGAAAAGCACCAAGACTTCCACCGATCCAACGCTCTCAGCCAGATACAAGGAGGTACCAGTCGTTAGGACGGAGGAGATCGCCATTGTCGTCATCAGTAAAAACAAAAGGAAAAGTGGACAGATAACTCAAACTGTTACCCCCTTCTCTCAAGTAAACCAGCAATGAATCCTTTGATCAACAAGTATGCCTTGCCACTGTTCTTCCGCAGCTCAGTCCAAATATATATGTGTTTGACTTTGGAGACTTTGACTGACAAAAAGGCCTCCCTCCGTAGGCTGAGGATTAATACGAGGTTGTCCGAAAGAAGCCTGTCCAGTCGTCAGCGGCTGCTGCTTTTTTCGAGACAATAGTTAAGCTTCTACACACGGCGAAGAAGTCACTGGAGTGGCATAATTCGGAGAAGATGAAGAAATGTTTGACAGCCATCAGTCTGTGCTGTAATGACTCGTGGAATCTGATATTTTTTTCAAGTATTTTTTATTTATTTTAACGTATCAAAATTATTCAAAAGAGATGGTTTTAAAAAATAGTTTCGAGCACTGCGTAAAAAAAATACAGGAGCAGGCATTTGCCGGTCCTTGGTGAGGTGTGGTGCGATGGGCGGCTACCCGCTCCTACCTGGCAAGCCAATCGAAAGCCCATAGCTGATCTGGCTCCACGAAGCCTGTAGAGGCTTCACATGCATGGGACCTACAGCCGATCAATATTTTCGTTGACTGGCAGCTTCCTCTTTTGGACGGTGGAAATCCAACAGACGTCCTACCTCACGCTTGATCCCAGCCGGTGATGAATCAACGTGGGACCCATTTGAGATGTTATTGCCCTTTGTCCGATCCCATCGAAAAGGAATGGGACGGTACGTGAGTTGTCATGACAGGGACACTAATAAGAGATTTCCTTTTATTTTTATTTTTATTTGTAAAAACAATTAAAAGCCAGGAAGTCTACCTAAAAAATAAAAAATAAAACTAAGAGTCATCGTTGTTTTATTGTACACGGATTAAGAATAATTGCTCCATTTGTAATGATTTTATAATTTTTTTTTTTTGCTATTTACACATACAATCATTAAACTTGACAGCGAGGGTATTATGTTTGTTTATTCAATATGTATTAGTTATTATTTAATTAATTGAGAATAAATAATTTTTATTTTATTTTCTTTAAGCACATTATGGTGGCTAAATTACTTTTAAAATAAAAAACAAAACTTTTAAATATTATATTTTAGTTATAATCAAATTGATTAAGAAAAATTTGATATTTTAAAAAATATAAATTATTATTAAAAACCAAAAAGTATGGTATGTGAAACAAACACGCCAATGTGGGGAGTTATTATTGTCTTTAATCGATGAGTGAGGCTCCAATGGCTAAATGCTATTTTTTGCAATAATATTGGAATCATTTTAGCAATCCCTTCCTCCCTAGACATTACGTGTGCTTGCTAATCTTCAACGTAGTGTCAACAGTTTTTATTTTTTTTTATTTTCCTTGATTTAAGTGTCTAACCCTCCAACTTTCCCAAACAATCTTTCAATTTGTTTTGTTTTAAATTTGACTTATGTTCTTTTAATTATTATTTCTTTAATTGAAATGACTTATAATTTTTTTTTTATCAATTTTACCTTCTATTTTTTAATCAATCAGATTTAGTTCTTATTTTTTTGTTACTATTTTTTTATTTGAAAAGATTTTTCAAATTATTTTTTCTTAGGATTTCATTCTCCTTTAGTTTTTTTTCAATTAGATTTGATTTTTATTCTTTATTTTTTTTACTTTGATAATTTTTTTAAATTGATATTTTTTTTTATTTCAATCTTTAGTAGAAATTAATTTAAAATTGAGCTTCTTGATTAAGCATAAGTTTAAGATTTCACAATTTGTGAGTTTGAGAGATTAACTCAAATTTAGAATATTCATCAGAGTTTGTTTGGTTTTTTTTTCTTTTTTTAAACTCATATTTTTTTTATTTCATACTTTAAAATTTATTTAATTGGAGATTGAATTTTGTTATTTTTTTAATTTGTTTTCTATAGGATTTTTCACTGATTTTAAAATTAATCTGAGTTATCTCGGGTTTTTTTATTTTTTGTTCTTTATTAAATTTAGTTTTCTAAAGAAAATCTTGTTTTTGAATTAGATTAAATTAATTTATTTAATATAAATATGATATGCTCACTTTATGATATTTTGTTTAATTTGCTTTCTAGGTCATTGATCTAGTGGCATATGCAACCTCTTTTAATGTTGTTATGCAATCTTCTACAATGATGTTAGAATAGTCTCGATGAGCTTTTTCTAGTTATGGGACAATGTTTACAATAAAACGACAATATGTCTCTAATAAGATTTTTTCTATTTTCTATCGAGTCAAATATTGCTTTAGAGTCACATGCAACCTCTTTTAATGTTGTCTTGTAGCTTTTTACAATTATATTAGAACTGTCTCAATGAACTCTCTCTAGTGGTAAGAAAATGTTCAAAGTGGAGCGATAATGAGTCTTCAATGAAATTTTTTTTGTTCTCTCCCGAATATGATATTATTAACTCATTTTTCATAGTTAATTATCAATGCCTTTTTGTAACTTAGTCAAGTCAATGACATGAATCTCTTAGATTCTTCTTTCTTAACAAAAAAATGTATAGCCTGAGCATTTTTTTTATGTTAAAAAAAAATTAACTTAACTTGTAGGGTAGTGCAAGTCACATATCTAGTATTCTCTATATCACACCATTGTTTTTTGTTTGAAAATATTTTTAACTTGGATAAGTGGGATTAATAAACATTTATGAAAATATTATGCACCAATAATTTTTTTTTCTTTTAACCAAGTAGATTAGCTAAATGGTATCAATTCATAAAGGAAAGAGGGTAGAGAAATGGGATTTTCATATCCAATAAGAATTAGAACTAGATCATTGACTCGTGATATGCTTCAGGTGGGATCATTTTATTTTTTTTAACATACAAAAGAAAAATCTAGGCATTGCTAACATTTTTCTAGTAAAATAAAATAAAATCATGTGAAGATTGACCCAACATAACCTGATTGACTTATAATGGGTCCAAAAACAACTCAAACAACTAGTGAAAACACAGTTTGATTCACAAAGATTCAAGATAATATTTTTTTTCATAATATTAAAATAACAACATATTAGATTGATTTGGGCCAACTTAGGTTAATTTTTCAAATTTACAACCTAGATTATGAGACCATGATGGCCTTATATAAAACAAAGCAAAACAAATTATGAAACTCAATTCTCAATCAACCAAATATTGAAGAACAAAATTCAAAAAAATTCATCAAAAAATAACAAAGAATTTTGACTTGAATTAAATTGTTAAACTCGTAACCAATGTCACATGATCATGATAATTTCATAAACAATATACAAGAAATGACTCGAGTTAACTCGAATTAATCGGTCAAACCCACAAACTAGATCACAAGACTACGATAACCCTATGAAAAACAAATTAAAATAAATTATGAAACCTAATTTTTAATAAACCTATTGTTAAAGGTTCGAGATAAAAAAAAAAATTCAATCTAAAAATAGAATATTATAAAACAACTCAAGTCTATCTGGATTAACACACAAAACACGTAACTTGAGTCATGATACCGAGATAACCTTATAAAAAGCAAATCAAAATAAATCATGAAACCCAATTTATAATCAACCAAATGCTAAAGAATAAAATAGAAAAAAATACCATAAAAACTTGAGATAACTAGGTTAACCTGTTGAACCTACGACTTAAATCATGAGACCAAGATAATCTCATAGAAAATAATTAAAATAAATCATAGAACCTAATTCTTAATTAAATCAATATTAAAATATAAAATTAAAAAATTATCAATTAAAAAAAAATAGAAATAGAGTGAACCAACTAAATTCATAATATGAGTTATATTATGAAACCAAGCTAACCAGATTTCAAGTAAATCATAATAAATTATAAAATTTAATTTTTAATAAATTATATATTAAAATTAAAAAAATATTATTTTATGAGAAGATGTATGAAAATTAGTGATTTTTTTTAATATGAACTGTAATAATAACAGAGTACCGAATTGGAGTAGTGATTTAGTGACCTGTAACATCTGGCAGCACTTGCAACTTACCCAGCAGGATTTTCGGACCACGTATCAAATCAAAACCATATCATTGTAGGAGGTGTTGCTTCTTTCTTGGCAATTTTACAATTCAAACTTCAGAAACATTTTAAATTCTCTTTCGTATCATCATCTCTTGATTCGAATGTCGATAGCAACGCATGTCTTTAACCACAAAATAAAAACTCTTCATATATATATATATATATATATATAAGACGGTCGAAGGATCACATTTTTCAACCCCCATATCACCTTATTATATAATATAGTATAGTATAATATAATATAGTATAGTAGGATGGGAAGGCAAACAAGATCACCAAGGTAACTTTTCTTAGTTTCAAAAGTGTAATTATGAAGAAGAAGACCTGAAGCGTACCCCTGGTGTGACCCTTGATTAATCCACAAACCGAAGCATATCACATAATGACCCAATCATGTTTTTGAAAACTTATTAATATTTTTAAATTAAATTTTCTTTTATGTTTTGGTATTAAAAAAGATTTTAAAAATAAAAAACACTTATTATTTGGATATATTTTTAAGTCAACAATATTTTAAAAAATAACTTTTATTATATGTTAGTAAAGTTTGTAAATAAATAAATAAAATATATTTTTCATTAAAAAAATACTCTCTCCTGAATGTTTATAAATAAATTTTTTTATTGTATAATAAATTAAGTGAAATTAATGGTAAATAAGAATTTTAATGCTGTTATATGCATGTTTTCATAATTAATTTATTTGATTTTTATAATTACTTTTGATTTTTATAATTATAAGAATAAAAATGAATAATAACTATTTAATTTAACTTAAAATATAATTACTTCATTAACTATTATAATATTAATAAACATAATATTTTAATTATAATAAGCATGTTATTACACGGACAACACACATGTAATAAAAATAATTTTTTTTTCTTTTTTTTTTGTAAAATTCATAAAGTTTAATTATATTTTAAAAATATGATTTATGTATTAAAAAAATTTCACCTTAAAAAAGTATATATTAAAGTTTCTAAACCATCCTTTTTATTTATTGACATATTAAATAGATTATTTACACCATGCTCCCAGATATATACCTGAAAAAGAAAAGGCAAAACGAAGATGGAGCCGTACCAATTTTATGCTCCGAGGGCGGCCATAAAAGACAACAATTTTTTGTTTGGTCGGTTTGATGAAGACTGTCTTCGTGTTGTTTTATGCTTCTTTACACGTATGCACCCGTGGCGACCCCAATCTCAATAACCAGCATCTCTACTTATAATAATAATTAAAAAAATCGAAAGTAAATTATTGCTTGCCCACTTTCTTAGACTTCTGCCACTTGGACGGCTCATATGGTCGTCGAGACTCATCCAGTAGATCACATCACCTTATTGTGCCCTTGTCACCATCCACGTCAGCTCTATAATCCACGCATAACTCCTCCCCAAATAGTCTCAAATAAACCCCAAAAAGAATTTATTTTTTTGAATAAATTATAAATTAGTCTTTTCTTTTTTATTTTTCAGAAATATAATATTTTTATATTCATAAACTAATTATAAGAAATGGTTTAACTGATTAAATTTTAAATTTATTTTTTAATAATTAAAAATTTGAAGTTTTTTATAGTTACTAAAAACTTATATAATTGTTAATTATAAAATCTGTTAAATTAATTGAGATATATATAAATTAACCAAACATTTATATTAATAAAAAAAATTAATTAAGTATCCCTACTGTTTATAAATCTACTTGTAACTTGATTTTATATGCCCATTTCATGTTGTCTTCCAAATTATTTTATGTTTTTTTATGAAATATAAAACGGATAAAAAGAGTTGGTGGTATGAAAAAATGACGGAAAAAAAGGAGATATATTCTAAAATAAAATAATATTAAATTAAACATGATCAACACCAGTAAAGAGACTAGTTAATTATTTTACAAAAATACAGGGATTAATCTAAAATTCCTTCAATTTTTATTACAGTAAACACCCAACTTTTTGAGCGACAATGACATAAAGCTCTAGTTTTATTGGCAAACGCAAGAGCCTGATTGGTTCTCGGCTTTGCTTCCTTGTTTTTGCCTCTTGCACGTTCAAACTTCAAAGTCTATTTCCCGCTTATATATATATATATATATATATATATATATATATATTAATATTAAAAGTGGGCATAATGAATAATTAACATCACTAATTATTCTTTAACCACCGTAAAATTAAAATTTCTCAATATCATTACCCTTTGTCCAGCTCTGTTATACAAGTTCTTTAATTTGACTAATCGCCGTTACTTGATCATTTATAATAAATATAAATAAAAATACATCAAACTCTTAAAATGAATAAAAAAAAATAAAATAAGAATAAAGTGGCTCATGATAAAAATGAAAAACACTTTCTAATAATAAAAATTTTAAATTGAAAAAAAATGAAGATTACAATCTCATACACTAATCTTAGAAAAATAAACTCCCATTTCAAAAAATAATTGTTTTAAATAACCAAAAATACATTTAATCTTTATGTTAATAAACAACATATAAAAACAATTTTTAAATAATAAAAATGGGAATTTTTTATTAATGTTAAAAATTTATATATATGTTTTATTTCTATTTATTACAGACCATTCATATGCCATGATTTAAACCCTTTATCTGGATCAATAAATGATGGTCCGTCAAAATTATAATTATTTTCTATAAAAAATCATAATTTAGAATTTGTGTTCCTAATTCTCCAACTTAAATAAAAGATTTTCTCATTATAATTCGAGTGGATTTTCTACAGAAACTGACATTTCATCTTTTAACTTATTTAAAAGATCTCCCTTTTATTGGATAGACATATATAATGCCTACTTAATTTCTAACTACCGGATTCATTTACCAGTTCTTGTTTATTTCCCAGTAGTAAAAATAAAAGGCCTATGTGTGATTGGTATTTGATAAATGAATCTAAGATTTATGAACATTATCAAATGTTTATCCTATTTAATAAATTACATAAAAGATTATTGGAATTGAATAGTGTAATTAAATGTTTTCATATAGAATTTTATAAAAAAAATATCAAGAACAAATGAAGTTAGTAATTATATATGTTTAAACACTTCTAAATTTATTTTTTAAAAAATATTTTTAAATTATATTACATGTAAAAGCCAGGAAAAAACATTATAGCTATATATTTAGGTAGTGTTTGGGAACGCGATTGAACCTGTATTTTTTAAAAATTTAAAATGTTTTTATTTTTTATTTTTGTTAAAATTTAATATGACTTGTACGTTTTGGATCGTTTTGATGTACTAATATTAAAAATAATTTTTAAAAAATAAAAAAAATATCATTAACATATATTTTAATAAAAAAATTATTTAAAAAATAATCGTTATCACACTATCAAACATATTCTTAATGTATTGTGAATTTACATAATGTTTTTTTTAGTGGTTTTTTAACTAGTGGGTTGGTCTTCGTGACATCTTGGATCTCTACTACAGCAGGTATATACAGGCATATATGCATTTAAAAAAGGAGGAGTTTTGCTTCTACTTGTTTAATTAGTCCTCTTAATCACAATTTATTTCATTTTATTTGAGAGGAATAACTGAGTTGTTTTTAAAATTTTTATTATTAAACATTATATCCTATATTTTTATTAGTAAATGTTCAAATGGTGGTGAGGGGGGACCCTCCACATTGGCCAACAATGACACTGACATTTTACGTTACAGGAGATTCCATAATGATTTCTTTTTTCTCGATTAGGCCATAATCAAGTCATTAAGATATCATTATCTTTCTTCTTTTCCATAATTATCTTCGGACTGAGAGTCAAAAACCAACCAGTTACAGCTGCTTTCATTTTCAAAGATTTAATCTACAAAATTCATTGCTTCTGGACCAATTTGAAGCTGCTCTTGCTTTCCCTTCCTCCTCCACCAATCCCATGCGCCTTGGACGTGGATTTTGATCGATACAAGCGGCTGCTTGGATCCAAAGTCATGTTTAAGAAACCGGGTATTTTTAAGATTGTTATAAAGATTATTTTTTAAAATATTTATACGTGAAGATAATATATTTTTATTTGTTAAAATTTGAATCCATTAAAATAATTAAATATTAATAATAATAAAAACTAACTTGATGAGTAAAAGAAGTAGAGTTCTTAAGATTCATGGTTGGACTGTGCTTCCAAACACGGATATTGCTTCAATCTCAATTCATGTTATCATGGCTAATCCTTTTTGCTTAGTCTCACCGATTGAATACAGTGGCAACCAATTTTATCAGCTAAGAAAGATGTCTCGTATAATTAACAGCATGACTACAAGCAATTTCCTTCTCCTGTAACCAAATTTACACTGCAATATTACAGTGATGGACCCAAGAGTGTAGACTTGCCTTGAATCATCAAAAGTCTCCCACAGAAAGTAAGATTGTAGCCTTGAGAAAGGCGGAAAGGAACTGTCAAAAAGAGTGGCACGTCTCAATCGAGTCCAAGAACAATCAGTTCATCTGAGCCCTGTGCCATTTTACTGTATGAATACATGAGTCATTAGGGCATGTGGATGGCCATTCAGTAGGACCATTTTGTATCTTGCCAACTCACAAAACACATTACCTATATCAAGTTGCATTTTGTCACATCCTAGCAAACTTTAGGAATATATATACCTGTCAGCAGTCTATTACCAGTACCTAATGATCCACTATTTATTCATAGTGTATCAAAATCTCTCCTAGTTACGAGAGTAGTGACATTAGAACGAGAGATTTCAGTAGAAAAACTGAGAGTGAGAGTTTGGATCAAAGATTCAGCGGAAATCCCAACTTTCTTCCTGCATATATATATCTGCTTGCATGAAACATATCAGAACCTTTATCTTCAATGGTACGTTCCTCCCCTTAATTATTCTTCTACTGCATGCTTTTTGCTTTTGATGTTGCTTGCTTGTAATGATATAAACTGCAGGATGTTGCATGACAAGTTTGCTAGCTATAGATCATTTGACATGTATAGGTTTCATGATCACTTTGAACTAAAAGAATCCAAGCAATGAAATCAATAAATCAAGAAGCTCTTCTTTGATTCATGCTTTCACTGCAAGGCAAGACTGTGATCCTTCTCCTTTTGGACAGATACCAAGAGAAAGGTTTGCAGCCTTTTATTAGCTTTGTTTCCTACCAGGAAACTTGCTCTGCTGCATCTCCTCCTTTTCTTGAAAGAGAGGAGATAAATCGTATGAATATTGAGTGCTTTTCTACATTTCTATCTAAATATCCTCGTATATTATCCACCATGTTTCTTTTAAGAAAATAAAATAAAAAACAAGGATCTGATGGCTGCAGAGATCTTCATATAGAAGTTCATTCTCTGTCAGTGCGATCCGGCTTGGTCTTCCATAAATCTTTGCCGTCATGCGAAAACATATTTGCCAGATGTCTGATAGGGATGCATATACTTAACATTAACCACAAGCTTTATTAATTAAGGTAGCTATTCATTTGCCTTCTGTAATCGTACAAGTCAACCCATAATTTACTTGTAATAATTAATTAAGCAATTTAAAAATCTTAAATGATATGATAAATATCTGCGTCCTTCGACATGCCATTGAACCATCCATCTACCACTACCTGTACGCATCATCTCCCATTTCATTTATATTAATTAGTTATTCACGTAGCCAGGAAACAGAAGGGCTTGAAACTGTACATACCGGCCTTGGAGGCAATGCTGTTGTGCCTGAGGGTGGAAGTTTTTTGGAACCACCCTCGATTGCCAAGGTTTCAGGAGAAGAAATCTTCAGAAAACAGATCGATCAAGTACCATGCCTGGTAGAAAAGAATGAGAGACGGGCGCACGAAGATGAGGGTTTTGACACTACAGAAGAGGGGGAAACTAAGGAGATTGCGGAAAAGGAAAAACAAGTTGATGATGTTACTGGAACCATTTTACAGATGGATAAGATTGAAGGACCATGCGTAAACATTGAAGAAGAGGAGAAAATAGTCAAACATGTTGAAGCAATGGAAGATGGGGAGGCTGAAGTTGAAGGTAAACCAAAGAGTATCGAGAAGGAAATTGGCGGCCCAGAGAAATATGAGGAAGGAGAAATGAAGATAGAAGAGAGTGTTGAACTTGAAACTAGCAATGAAGTGAGCTCATTTGAGCCAGGCTTCAGTCAGGGAAAAGAAGCTCTGAGTCAAACCGCTGATGCGGCAGTCAACAACCTGGACAATCCTGAAACAGTCAAAGAAGTTTGCCAGGAGAAAGAAATCAAAGACAGTGGCACGGGTGATGGAACTATAAATGAACAGCGGATAGAAGAAGAAAGAAAAGGAGAGAAATCAGGGAGTTGCTCTAGTTTCTTGGATGACAAGGGTACTGATGTGGTCAAAGCCATTGAAAAGACAGAAAATGAGAAAGAGGGCACCACATGCGATACAATTGGAGGGGGAACCTATATAGTAGAAGCAGGCATAGACATTCAGAATGAAAAAGAAACAACTCCTGGAACTGGACAAGGTATGCAGGACAAACGGAATACAGAAGACATCGCGACTGTCACTCATAAAACACAAGAGACAGAAGAAATGTACTCTCAGCAAGTAGACAAGCCTGACGAATGCATGGTCTCAGAATCTGAATCAGAGGAAATTGTCAATAAGAGTCCACAAGGAGAAGGTCAAAATCTTATCCTTGAGAAAACAGCTGAAGTTGACAGCAGTGAAGGTGAAAATATTAAGGATGGGATGAATCCTGAACAAAAGCCTGATGGTTTGTTTGTGAAACATGAGGAGAACAAGCAAAGCATACATCAGGATCTGGCTATGACAGAAGAATCAACAGAGGAAAACAGAGACATGGAGACTCCTACTGTGATAGCAGCTGAAAACAACACAAGTGATGCGGTACCTATTACCATTACTACTGCTCATGATCATTCTGTGATAGAAGATGACAAAATCATGGATGTAGTAGCCAATATTGTTCCAGAGCATAGCAAAGAGGAGATGTCTAAGTACGAGGATAAGATCAAGGAAACTTTTGCACAGCAAGATGAAGCAGTAAATGAGAAGATTGAAAATTCCTTGGCATTGATATCTGGGGAGATAGATACAGCGACTTCAAGTGAATGCTCTGAAGCAATTGCATCTGCTAAAGAGGAGACACCCATCAAAATCCCAGGAGAAAGCTTTGAGGATAAGAAGGAAGAGAAACCAATTGATGCCGATGCTGTCGTAGACAGTGGGCTTCCAATAGAAAAGGTTAAAACTATACATGACTCATGATTACTTGTATTTCAATTCCTCCAACAACATGAAAATTCAGCATCAATAATGACAACAGAATCACCAACTTTTCTATTCTTCTCGCAGAGTCTTCTACCAACGGACTTGAATGAGAAGATTGAAGACGCAGGACTTGAGCTTCAATACAAGAATTCCAGTGAGTTGCACTTAAGTCATTCGTTGGAACAAGAAACAATACCAGTACAAGACGAAAAACAGCCAAAACTCTCTGATTTTGAACCTCAAGAACAAGATCATGAAGAAAATGGACCATCTAAAGAGTTGGAAAAACATGCTGAAGATGCCTCTGAAGCATGTGAAAGCATGCAGAACACCAGTTTAGAGAATCCGTCTGCCGAAGGGGCAATGACAACAGAAGTGAACGCAAAAGCAAATGAAATGGCTGTTGAGAAGGAGGAAAAGATCCATGAATTGGAATCCGAGGAAAAGTTAGCGATCGATGATGCTGGGACTAACTTGGAAGAGGAGATGCAAAAGAAGGAAGAAGCCCATGATGAACAGGCATATCAAATGGCAACAAGTAAGTTCTTTAAATTTCCAAATCTTCTCTCTCCCAAATTGAAGCAGAAATCTTTAAATATCACAATGATAACTAATCACAAAATACATATAAATGAAGAGGACAAGCGTAAGAGTTTATTAGGTAATGACGGTCCTCAAACATCCATTGCAGGTGATAAAATTGAAGAAGTAACCTCAGATGAAGTTTGCAGTAGAGAATTTGTTGACAAAAACGTAGAGCGCAGTGTTCAAGCAGCAGCTTTTCAGGAGGCAGAAACACCATCAAAAAACGGAGTTGGAGAGAATTACGAAATGAGTAGCATAGTAAACGAAGAGGTACTCCAACACACATTGATTAACACCGAATCTCATTTTCCTTATGTCTTTTAATTCTTTTGTATGATGGTGTTTGCTAGTACAGGTGATTGATGAACCTAATATCACAGACATTGGAGAGGTCATTGATGAAGAGAAAATTAAAGATGATGCAACACACCTTTCATCAGAACTAGTCTTTGATGAAAAGTTAGTTGAGAGCTCCCAAGACAATGAAACAGAGGCAGAGATGTCAAAAGGAGATGGCGTTGAAGAACAGATGATGAAAGACGACAATGCTAAGGTCATCTTACAAGAATCTATTCAAGAAGCCTCGGTTAATGACTTCCAAAATGATTTGAAGAATGCTGAAAAGTCCAGCAGAGAGGTCAGCATGAAAGTGAACACAACTTAGTTTTCATCACATCTCAGCTCTACATCTTTTTAATCTAAAAGTTAATTTCTTGTGATCTTATCCAGATGTCTGAAGTGTCCGAGGCGGAAGAAAAGGATGAGACAAACAATAATGATGAAAGCCCCGACTTAACTCTACAGGCTTCACTACTAAAAGAACGGGAAAGTTTGCAAACTGAAAATCTTACTGCAGAAGCAGAGGAAAAAGATGAAGACGGATCTTCTATCAGAAAGGATGAAGATGAAAACAATGATGATGGGCTAAAAGAGGTTAAGGAGTGTAGTGAGAAAGAGACATTGAAAGGTGAAGAAGATGTAGAACAAATATCGCCAATGAAAGAGCCAGGAGAAAATCTTGAAAGTTCAGCTAGCATGATATCTGCAGAAACCGAGGAAGTTGATTTGAATAAAACGACTCAGAAAACTGAGGAAGAGATGGATGAGGGTATTGAAGGCGTCAAAAAGGAGGCAGAAACTCGAAAAGAAGATGGCGAGGAACAGGTCATTGATGAGAACGACGCTAAAAGCATCCCAGTAGAATCTATCAAGGAAGTTACAATTAGCGAACTGCCGAATGATGAAAATAATGCCGAGGAGTTCAAAAGAGAGGTGAGTGTAAACTTTCTCTCTATCAATTTATTCCATACTCTTGTTTGTTGACTCAAAAGTTTTTGTTTCTTAAACAGATTTCTGAGGAATCTGTGGCAGCTGGAACAAATGAGAGTATTGCAGATGCGACGTATCAGAATGATGGAACAACCCCCAATGCAGCTCTTGAAACTTCGACAGCGAAAGAGACATTGAAAGATGAAGAAGATGTAGAACAAATATCGCCAATGAATGAACCAGGAGAAAATCTTGAAAGTTCAGCTAGCATGATATCTGCGGAAACCGAGGAAGTTGATTTGAATAAAACGACTCAGAAAACTGAGGAAGAGATGGATGAGGGTGTTGAAGGCGTCAAAAAGGAGGCAGAAACTGGAAAAGAAGATGGCGAGGAACAGGTCATTGATGAGAACGACGCTAAAAGCATCCCAGTAGAATCTATCAAGGAAGTTACAATTAGCGAACTGCCGAATGATGAAAATAATGCCGAGGAGTTCAAAAGAGAGGTGAGTGTAAACTTTCTCTCTATCAATTTATTCCATACTCTTGTTTGTTGACTCAAAAGTTTTTGTTTCTTAAGCAGATTTCTGAGGAATCTGTGGCAGCTGGAACAAATGAGATTATTCCAGATGAGACGTATCAGAATGATGGAACAACCCCCAATGCAGCTCTTGAAACTTCGACAGCGAAAGAGACATTGAAAGATGAAGAAGATGTAGAACAAATATTGTCAATGAATGAGCCAGGAGAAAATATTGAAAGTTCAGCTAGCATGATATCTGCAGAAACCGAGGAAGTTGATTTGAATAAAACGACTCAGAAAACTGCGGAAGAGATGGATGAGGGTGTTGAGGGAGTCAGAAAGGAGGCAGAAACTGGAAAAGAAGATGGCGAGGAACAGGTCATTGATGAGAACGACGCTAAAAGCATCCCAGTAGAATCTATCAAGGAAGTTCCAGTTAGCAAACTGCTGAATGATGAAAATAATGCTGAGGAGTTCAAAAGAGAGGTGAGTGTAAACTTTCTTTCTATTAAAATACTCCATGCTCTTGTTTGTTGACTCAAAAGTTTTTGTTTCTTAA
>NW_011500116.1:340018-349689 GCF_000495115.2 Populus euphratica
GTTTGTTGACTCAATGTAAACTTTCTCTCTATCAATTTATTCCATACTCTTGTTTGTTGACTCAAAAGTTTTTGTTTCTTAAGCAGATTTCTGAGGAATCTGTGGCAGCTGGAACAAATGAGATTATTACAGATGCGACGTATCAGAATGATGGAACAACCCCCAATGCAGCTCTCGAAACTTCGACAGCGAAGGAGACATTGAAAGATGAAGAAGATGTAGAACAAATATCGTCAATGAATGAGCCAGGAGAAAATATTGAAAGTTCAGCTAGCATGATATCTGCGGAAACCGAGGAAGTTGCTTTGAATAAAACGACTCAGAAAACTGAGGAAGAGATGGATGAGGGTGTTGAAGGCGTCAGAAAGGAGGCAGAAACTGGAAAAGAAGATGGCGAGGAACAGGTCATTGATGAGAGCGATGCTAAAAGCATCCCAGTAGAATCTATCAAGGAAGTTCCAGTTAGCAAACTGCTGAATGATGAAAATAATGTTGAGGAGTTCAAAAGAGAGGTGAGTGTAAACTTTTTCTCCATCAATTTATTTCATACTCTTGTTTGTTGACTGAAAATTTTTTGTTTCTTAAGCAGATTTCTGAGGAATCTTTGGCAACTGGAACAAATGAGAGTATTATAGATGCAACGTATCGGAATGATGGAAGCCCCGACGCAGCCCTTGAAACTTCAACAGTGAAACAAGTGGAAATTGTGCAGGGTGAGGGTAAGGACACAATTCCAGCAGAAGCTTCGCCAGAAGAGGAGGAAGAACATGATCGGGCTAGAGGGTTTAAAAGGGTTGGAGATAATTCCAGAGAAATCAAGCTGGAGGAGGATCTAGAGAAGAGTGACGAGGAAACATCCAAAAAAATTGATGAAACAAATACGAATGATGAAGACTGCAGCTCAAGTCTTACCATTTCCGTGGATAAAATAGATGAAAGTTTCGAGGGTGAGGATAAGAACATCACTACAGCTAAGGCTTCAACACATGATGAAAAAGAAGAGCATGGATCTTTGGACAGAGCAGACGATGGAAATGATAGCAATCCTGACCTAACTGTGACTAACCTGGACAGCGCAAGGGAAGCATCGAAGGTCCAAGAAGATTCTGAACAAGAATTGCAGAGAATTGAACCAGGAGAACCTGAAGAGCCATCAACTGTAATGGCTGCTGAAACTGAGGCAGGCACTTTGAGTGACAAGATTGATGATGTTACAAGCCAGGAAGAAGTCGTCACAGTCCCAAACATTGAAGAAACCGTAGAGAAAGAAAAGAAAGAAGAGCATGGATCTTTGGACAAAGCAGGTGAAGGTAATGATAGCAATCCTGACCTAATTGTTACTAACCATGACAGCGCAAGGGAAGCATTGAAGGTCCAAGAAGATTCTGAACAAGAATTGCAAAGAATTGAACCAGGAGAACCTGAAGAGTCATCAATTGTTATGGCTGCTGAAACTGAGGCAGGCACTTTGAGTGACAAGATTGATGATGTTACAAGGCTGGAAGAAGTTGTCACAGTCCCAAACATTGAAGAAACCGTAGAGAAAGAAAAGAAGGAAGAGCATGGACCTTTAGACAGAGCAGATGACGAAAATGATAGCAATCCTGACCTAACTGTGACTAACCAGGACAGCGCAAGGGAAGCATCCAAGGTCCAGGAAGATTCTGAACAAGAATTGCAGAGAATTGAACCAGGAGAACCTGAAGAGTCATTAACTGTTATGGCTGCTGAAACTGAGGTGGGCACTTTGAGTGACAAGATTGATGATGTTACGAGCCAGGAAGAAGCGGTCAACATCCAAAACATTGCAGAAACCGTAGAGAAAGAAAAGAAAAAAGAGCATGGACCTTTGGACAGAGCAGATGATGGAAACGATAGCAATCCTGACCTAACTGTGACTAACCTGGACAGCGCAAGGGTAGCATCGAAGGTCCAAGAAGATTCTAAACAAGAACTGCAGAGAATTGAACCAGGAGAACCTGAAGAGTCATCAACTGTTATGGCTGCTGAAACTGAGGCGGACACTTTGAGTGACAAGATTGATGATATTACAAGCCAGGAAGAAGTTGTCACCAACCAAAACATTGAAGAAACCATTGAGAAAGAAAAGAAAGAAGGAAGTGAAGATATAGATGTGACCCAAGTTAAAAGAGCTGTAATGGAGGAGGTAATAGTCGAAGTGACCTTACATAATTGTTATTTCCTCTTGATTTCATTCACTAATGTGATTGGCTGTATCTCAAAAAAAGCTACGCTAATGACATTGTGATTTAACCGTGACGCAGGATCTCAAATTAGTTGCAGAAGCATCTGATGCAAACAAAAGCGTGGAGAATGATGCGGAGGATGAAAATATTATATCAGGTGGAAAAGAAGTTGAAACAGTCGGAAAGAAATTTGAATTGGACTCCATACAGAAGCTGGAGGTTGAAGAGAAGAGGGAGAATACAGAAGAGGAAACAAAGAATGAAGACGTCAAAGAGGTCCGGCTAAATACATTAATCTTCACTTAATCTCAAGCCATTTACTCTTTTTCCCACTTCTGATTGTTTACTTAGTGTGAGCCTCTTTTGCATGCAGGTATGTGGAGATACCAAGCTTGGCAGCTTGAGTGTGGATGCTGAAAAACACGTCACAACTGAAGAACACGCCAATACAGATATCTCACCACAAACCACTGGAGAAAAAACAGCTGAGGAAAAAGCAAAAACTGTAAAGGAGGTTGGCTTGAGAAGTTAATTTATTCATGTTTCTGTTGCATGTTAACGTCCCTCTAATTCATATTCAACATCTATTGTACAGATGGAAGAATCAGTGATAACCAGTGTAGATGAGGACGCTGAGAAAAAGGTTCCAGAGGAGGAAAGTGCTATTAATGACCAGTCTAGGATTATATACAAAGGTGACGAATCAGGAATGTTGGTAGAACAAGAGGTACATTGAACATTACTGCTCCAGCACTCAATATCGAACTTTTATCCTATCTGCTCTTATTTCTATGTCTCGTATATTCTCATTCAGTTCTAAATCAATCAATACCACATCATTTACCTAGGTACATGAGATTATTCAAACAGCTGAGTATGGGGATATTGGAAAACAAGGTAGTGTTATTAAGGACAGCTATGAGTTACCTCTAAGCAGCACAAATGAAGAGAATCCTCTACACAAGGAAACAGAAGATGAAAGTGATAAAGTAAAGCCATACGAAGAGGTCTGCTTCTGAGTTGGACCCTGCATTCCTGTTTTGCCATCTTTTCTAGTTGCTTAATTGTAGTTTCGTGTGTTTACAGGTTAAGGACTCAAAATCTGAATTCACTGAACCGTTTGAAGCCAGAGGTTCAGTGGACAGGCAAGAATTTGAGACCTTAAGGGGCAAACAAGGACCAAATAGTGACATCTACCTTGTAAAAGCATCTGAAGGAGTTTCAGAAAAAGAAAGCAATAAAGGCCCCATTGAAATCTCCTACTTAGAGTCTGAGAGTAAAGGAGAAATCTTGGAAGAAGTTCAGCCTGATGTTAATGATTCTAGCTCAGAACTTACAACAGGAATTACAAGAGAAACGAGCTTTAAGGAAGCTGAACCAGAAGATAGAAGGCAAATAGAGAGTTTCGAACCAGCTCCTCAAGAGAAGGGACCAGTGACAGAGAGCACGGAAAGAACTACACTGGAAAGTGTGGATATTGATGCCAAACCAGAGGATTCCAACTTTATTGAGAATGAGGACCATGGGATTCCAGCAGCCAGTGAAGCAGAAGAGCTAGAGAATGAAATGCATGAGGAAACTCCAATAACAGGAAGCGAAGATTACAAAGAGGAGACCACTAATGAGACATCTCAAGGTGATGTTTTAGATGATAAGCAGGTGGAATGCTCTACAATGCTACCTAAAGAACCTGAGCTCATGACCAATGAAGGAAACAAGGCAACAGATGAGAATTCAACAACATATGAAAACATAGAAACTCCCCAGAATCCACAGGAAATAGAAATCATTTTAAAGGAAGATATGCCCATCAATGCAAGAGATGCCTCTAAATCAGTGGATCCTAGAATAGAAAGTATAAAGGAAGAAGTTGGGTCTTACCAATTCGACAGTCTGAACGAGCATCATGAGCTAGACAATGAAAAACAAGAAGGCGTAGACATCTCAAAATCATCAGAAGTAAGAGACCTAGCCAATCAGGGAGAGATTTGCAAGCTGATGAATTTGGAAGATGAGTATTCAACAAATGAAGGAGATGAGGCATTAAAGTGTATTGAAGCAACCAGTGCAGAAAGAAAAGAGGCTATCCTGGAAGAAGATAACTCTACTAAGAAATATGAAGATAGCTTAGCAGATAATGTTGAAGCAAACAAAGCAGCATTTGAGCTCGAAGAAGGAACCAACAACCAAGAGCAGGCTATTGGCACCAAAGACTATGGAGTTCTAGCAGAAGAGGTTAGAGCAACCCAATTTTCTTTTTTCTCTTTTGCACTTCCTAACAATAAAATAAGTAATTAGCTTATATGAATTTGTTTTCCTCCATCCCTAATGATGTAAACGAGACACTGCAGACGGATCCTTTAAAAGGGCATTAAATGTAGCAAAAATATGAGCGGTCCTATTGTATTTACCAATAAAATTCGAGCCAAACTATCTCACCCTCAAATATTCCTATGTTAACAAACAAATTGAGTTATAGGTCGTGTCAAAGAGCTTAAAACTTACAACATAACTTTTTATATATCAACCTAGCTCTTCTTGTTTCTGTTTTCTATGATCACATGCAACCTTATACTAATCATCAGATTGTAACAGAATTTTGAAGTATCTGAATCTGGTAAGAAGCTTGAAGGTGTCTCTGAATCTGAGACTGGAGATCAAAGCAGCCAAAAGATCCCTGAGACAGATCCAGGTAAAGTTGAGAACATTACTGAAATTCAGAATAAGAGTTTGAAATCTGTAGAACAAAGTTCCCTAGAATCCCAAGAAGTTCGAGAGGAGACAGGTGAGAAAACAGAGCCGAGATTTGAGACTGAAGGTGATGTCAAGGAAACACAAAACACAGATGAGACTGTAAAGGATGTCTTGTTAACTGAAGAGGTCAGATACAAACCCTTCGTTAAGCATGATTAGCTTCTAAATTCTGCTGATTTACTTCATCTCCTAGGCGCAGTTTCTTGACACTCTGTCTTTATCAGGTACACGAAAAAGTTGACAAAGCTGGTAATGAAACTCTCAAATGCACGGAAAAGGATGTAAATGACACCCTGGAACCTGGTGCTAAATCCACTGAAGATGAAAGGGTTCATGAGGTCAGCTTAACAATAGTACTATTTGATATAATTTTTATATGTTATGTATTTATTTCCACCATGGACTTTTTTTTTGAAGCATCATTACTCAGCAGGTAAAAGAATCCAGCCTTATAGCTGAGGAATGCCATGAAGCAACAGAGTCTAATGAACAAGCAGCAATTATGAACTCAGACTTTCAAGAGACACCAACCATGGAGGAGATGTCACTTGGAAAAGCAATAAATGATGAAGATAATGGGATGACTGCTGTTCTCTCTACCACCAAACCAGCTGAAGAGTCAAATGAAATGATAAAGATTATAAAGGAAGAAGATAGTTGTTGTGACAAGATCAAGGCAACAACTATGGTAGAGATAACAAAGACTAGCTTGGAAGAAGCTCAGCTGGATGAAAAGCCGGTACAAGTATCTAATATTACCTCAAATGATGGCGTTTCTCTTGAAATTGAAGCTGAAGCATGCCAACAAGAAAAAATCAAAGATAACATGGGACTTGAGTTACCCTCAAACTTGGCATCTCCAATTCCAATTGATGATCACGATAACATAATGAGGGAGCAGGTAGTCAAAGAAAGCGCAGATGCAGATGATGTTCAAGAAAATGAAAGAGCTTCTGATGTAGCGTATGAATCCAAAGATCATGGTACTGAAGAGCTGTTCACAAGCAAAATTAAAGAGGAAAATGAGAAATCCTCAGAAATAGTTGAATCTCTAGGTGTTGAAGCAGCAGCAAATGAAATTGCTATTGACCAGAATCCCCCAGAAGTTGTATCAAAAGAAGAGCAAGGAATTTCAGCAACAACTGAAAGAAGGGAAGAAAATATGAAGGATGTGGAGTTGCTGGAAGATGATTTGAGAAACACAGAAGAGGTGCCCTTGCAAAAGGATGATTGTAGGGAACGTGACATCTCTCAATTAGAGCTTCAATCCAATAAAGATATACAGAATCAGAGTCCAAAGGAGGTACTACAAGAAGAATGTGAAACTCCTGATGAAACTAAAGAAGAAATCAAGGAAGGTTCAAAATTAGTATCCATTACTAATTCTCAAGGTTTTGAAGCACTAAAAGAAGATGAGAGTACTTCAGGTCAGATTGTCCCGCAAGAGAAATTAAAAGAGCAAAATCAGATGCTGGCAGCGGCATTACTTTCTAAGGAAAAGGATTGTGGGAATGAAATGATTATTGAGAACATTGAAGAGTGTGTGCAAGTGGAAATACCAACCGATCCACAAAATTATTCTCCAACAAAGATAAAAGAAGATACATGCTTGCATAAAGAAGAGACCAACAAGCTTGAAGTCTCAGGATTTGGGGTTGAACTCAACACAGGCATGCAGAATGATAGAGTGAATGAAATCCAAGTAGAAGAAAGTAAGAGCCCGGATGATGCCTCAAAATTACAGACACCAGAATATGAAACAAGCAAAGAAGCTTTTGAATCTATGTCAGAAGCTCATGGCCACAAAGGCTTCACTGCATCAGAAGAAACTGAAATCGAAGAAAAGCATCTAGAGGTAGCAATAACTGATTTGGCAGCAGAAGAGGATCGGAGTGAGAAAATAATTGATGCAGCTGAAATCATACATGATGAGGTAATAGAAGAAGGAACATTTGAAAGAACCTCCAATCTCAAGCCTGAGTTAAGCAAAGAAGCATTCAAATCTATTTCAGAAGTGCATGGACATGAAGCTCTCGCTGAATCAGAAGTTACTGAAATCAAAGAAAAGCATCCTGAGGTAACAGTAACTGATATGGCTGCAGAGGAAAATCAGAGTGAGAGAACGATTGACGCTACTGAAATCATACACGATAAACTCAAAAGTGAAGAGGTCAGTTAGAGAATAGTCATAACTTTTAGCTTCCCGTACATTTGTCTGTCATAAATTTTAGCTTCTCGTACATTTTACTGTTTTTTTCCCTTTGCTTTGTTTTCGGCAAGTACTAAAATGTTTGATAATAGCTAACCAAGAGGGAAAACCAACAGATCATGGAGGAAAAGGAAGGTGCCAAAAATGGTGACCTAGTAACCCTTGTTGAAGAAACAACTAAAGAGTGTCAGGAAAAGCATGAGCTGAAGGCTGAGGAAAGTCTAGGAGATGAGGGAACACACAAAGACATTCAAAATGAAGAGGTTAGACTATAAATATAGACGTCACTTTTACCTAACTTCTCCAATTGCTGTAAATTAAGAAGTTTTTATCTTGCAAATAGTTATACAAGGAAGTTGAAAAGGCTGATGGAGATGAAAAGCAGATGGATACTGAAAGAATCATTGAGCACCTTCACCTAGCTGCTGCTGACAATGAGACTATGAAGGAGTCCTTTCTGGATGAAGCAGGATCGGAGTTGCACGTTGAAAATCAGATCTGTGAGACAGCTTTTGGAAATGATGGCAGAACAGAAGCTGCAAATGTAAAAGAAGAGGTAAGGCTTCGCTCAACCCCCTCCCCAAACACACAAGCACATGCACAAACCATACACTGGAAACCTAATAGCCTTCCAGCTTAAAAGGGCAAAAAGAAAACTACACTTTCATTGAAAACCCTAACTCTTTCTAAGATTCATGCAGACAAGATCTGTGAGATGCCAAACAATGTTGCACATATTTTCTAGCAATGACTTCTTGAAAATAATGATGTTTCTTACATAACAGGTTTGGTGTTGATCCAAATCACTAAACCTAGCTTCAAGCTTTGGTGACAGCCAAATAATTTCAACACCAAAATCACTTCTTGAAAATGAAACAAGGATCAAGATAACTTGGAATTATGTAATGAGCAAGAACATGCTTTACTTCAACCTTTTTTGGATCTACAAAGAAATTAAAGGACAGAAAAACCTAAAGAGTCTGTTTTTCAGAACACTAAATTTTCCATAACTTTTCTCATTCTTTTGAAGAACAAATGAAGCATAAATATCTGAATGGATTAAAAAAATTGCATCCGGAATTTCAACAAACCATTCTTATCAGGAAATGGATGTAGAGATATCACAAAAAGAAGTCCCCACGGATCTTGTAGAAGCCAATGAAGCCACCCGAGACATTCATGAGGAGGAGGAAACCTCTAAAACCACTACCGAGCACATTGAAGAGCATGTTAAAGAAGTGGAAATAGAAGTTGATGAACATCCTTCTGCACCAAAGACAACAGAAAACACATGCTCGCAAAAAGAAGAGACTAAAGAGCAGGAAGTATGTGGTTCGGGAGTTGAATGCAGCACAGACATGCAGAAGAACGGTTCAAATGAATTCAAAGAGGAAGAAGGCAGGACACCAGATGAAGATTCAACACTACAGCCTCGAGGATACGAAAACAAGATAAAAGATAAAGAATATCTACCAGAAAGTAACAAGATGACAGAAATAACAGAAACAGGAGCATTTGAAAAAACCTCCGATCTCAGGGCTGAGACAAGTGAAGAGGCTTTCAAATCTGTGTCAGAAGTTCATGAACACGAAGTTCTCGCTGAGTCAGAACATGCTGAAATAAAAAAAGAAAAGCATACAGTGGCTGCATTAACTGATTTGGTGGCAAGGGAAAATCAGAATAAGAAAACAATTGATGCAACTGAAGTCGTGCATGATGAACTCACAAATGAAGAGGTAAGAAAGAGAACTAGACACCACTTTCTGCTTCTCGTGAATTTTTTTTATCTTTTCTCCTTTATCTTTCTTTTCCTGCAAGTATTAAAATTTGACAACAGCTGACCAAGCAGGACAAACAACAGTTCAAGGAGGAAAAAGAAGATACCAAGGATTGTAATCCAATAAACCTTGGCGAAGAAACAACTAAAGAAAGCCGCCAAATATATGATCTGAAGGCTGAAAAAAGTCAGGAAGACAAGATGGAAAATGAAATTCAGAATGAAGAGGTCAGTCAGATTATAAATACAGAAGAACCATTAAATTATAGTTTTTACCTAACCACTCGATATAAAATTAAAGCTTCTGTTTTGAAATGGTTACATAATCTGACCTCCAAGGCCTTCTCTGTTTTCATGGAAATGACCTTTAGCGATACGTTAGATCTCATTGGTGATTATAATACAATTTAAAGGCCCCATAAATACTTTTGCAATAAGAATGGCTAACTAGATCAACCTGTGTTTGGGATGGTAAATAAATTTATAAATAACACGGGGACTGCATACACTGATGCAATTTAAAAACAGGTAAGCAACGAGAGTGGCGAATACCTTCACCAAACTGCTGTCGAGATCAACGAGAACTTTCCAGATGAAGCATTGGTAGAGAATGCTGAGGATATGGGAACTAAGCTGCAGGTTGAAAACCATAGCGATGAGAAAATTTCTGCATGTGACAGAACAGAAGCCACAACAATAACAAACGAGGTTAGGCTGCATTTCT
>NW_011500116.1:349740-351484 GCF_000495115.2 Populus euphratica
CTTTCCCTCTGTATTGGAAGCCTGTCATATACACTTTTCTGACAAAATTGAAAATTAGACCCAAGAAAAACGTTCAGCGCATTTTTAAAAGCTCCAACTCTTTCTGTGACTTGTGCAGACATGATAAACTTTTTCAATGAGGAATCATATAATGTCATGGATTTTCTTCTAGCAATTAGTTCAAGAAAAAGAAAGAAGCTTCAGCATAGAAATGAGATTTTATGAACAGCAACAATACATGTGATTTGAACCCCCACTAGGATCTTGGAGAAGAAAAGAAGAACAAAAAAATTAAGAAAACAATCTGCCTCTATGTATCCTTGAGTGTTTTCTTAGCATTTCTCATTCTTACCTGCAGCTTGATTTTTTTTCTTATCAGGAATTTGGCACAGAGATATCAGAAAAGGAAAGCCTCCAAGCTCCTGCAGAAGCCTATGAAACCACACTAGACATTCATCAGGGAGAGAGAGACTGTGATTCAACTTCTGAAAAGCCAATTCCAATAGAAGCAGAACCCCAAGAAACCACAGAGAGGAAGAAAGATGCTCCACAAGTGCTGCTGCAGGAGCCGATTGTTGAAGCCACGCAGGGTGCTGGAGTAGGAGAATCGGAACCTGGAAAAGCTACAGGAATCGTTGATGCACAAGGATTCGAGCACAAAGCAGAGAGAAGTATTGGTGAGGAGAATATAAGAGGGAATGATGAAGGTACGTCAGCAAAGACTTCTTTATTTGACATGATGCAGAGCTCCACAAGAGAAAGGCAAGTGGGGGGAGACCTGACAGAAGAAACAAGAGCGGAAGGAGAGAAGACAAAATCAAACGAAGAAAAGGAGGAGGAGGAGGAGGAGGAGGAGGAGGAAGGAGAGGAACACAAAAAGACAGACTCAGGCTCCGATGCTCCAGTCATGGTAGAAGCATCTAGGGATATAGTAGATGTGAAGGTTGCAAGCAAAAAGCACTATAATATACTATCAGGTGTTGGATCAAAAGTGAAGAACTCAATTTCTAAGGTGAAGAAAGCCATTACAGGCAAGTCTTCTCATCCAAAACAACATTCACCAAAAGGAAGCACAAGCAAGACATAGCATGGTTTACTTTCGGAAATATGTTCAAGGTTCAGGTGTGGGAGCTTTTGTATATACAGGAGTTTATGTTTTCAGATTCTGGGAATTTTAATGTTGTGAGCTTTTGAGATACAACTCGAATGTTTGTAGTAGAAGTACATGAAAATCTCTGGTTTGATGTCACTACTTGTTTGAAGTCGTAGTATGGTATCTGGGATTCCAAGCATTTCTAGAATTTAACCCTTTACTTCACCCCAGTAATATCACCCGTAACAAACCTTTCACAGCTACGTGTGAAATGGAAAAGAATAAGTCATTGAGAGTGGAGACTCTTGAGCTAATGGAAGCATTGGTGTTCTCGAGAGTAATTGTTATATAATTATTTTATTAAAAGAAAAGGTTAAAACACTTGGTAAAAGTACTTGAACATGTATTTATGCATGTTTTGTGACCGTGAATAGAAGATTTTGCGCTTCAAAAAACCGCAATCAATTGCTTTTCAAGGGAAAAAATGGTTTTTTTTCTTGGTTCATTTGCTTTTCTAAAATCATTTAAGGGTATCTTGATACTTTTATTGTTATTTATACAATAAAATCACTTTACTGTTCTTGAAAGTAAAATAAAAAATAAAAAAATTAGCTATGATCTAGTGATTTTTCTAATGTTTTTTTATTTTTT
>NW_011502164.1:0-9431 GCF_000495115.2 Populus euphratica
CATCAGTCTCTTTTAATTGAAACTTCCCACTTGAATGAGAAATGGTGTTTCTAGACTCAACATGAACTGGGAGAGAAGTCTCCCATTGCTTTGTGTTTTCAGCCAATTGATCAAAAAAATCAAAGGCCTCACTTGGTTCTTTGTCATAAAACTCACCATTACACATGGTTGACACTAGCTTTTTAAAATCTGCGGTAAGAGAGTCATAAAAGAAACTCACTAACCTCCACATCTCAAAACCATGGTGAGGGCATGCATTTAACAAGTCTTTAAACCTTTCCCAAGCTTGGTGAAATGACTCATTTGGACTACAAGAAAAATTCATCATTTGACGTTGTAAGGCTGCTGTCCTATGAGTGGGGAAGTATTTTTTCAAAAATTCAGCTTGCATTTCTCTCCATGTACCTATAGACCTAGGACGCAAGGAGTTTAGCCAAAGCTTGGCTTTATCCTTTAGAGAGAATGGGAACAATTTAAGCCGAATGGTTTCCTCGGTGCATGTTCTATCAATAAAAGTATTACATACCTCTTCAAAGTCTTTAATGTGTATGTATGGATTTTCAGAATCCATACCATGAAATGTGGGAAGAAGTTGAATCATGCCCAGTTTCAAATTGAAAGCTTGTTGGTTAAGAGGTAAGATAATACACGAAGGTGTACTTTGTCTAGCCGGGTGAAGATACTCTCTAAGAGTTCGAAAATTAGGTTGATCATTGAATTGTGGAGGTCCATTACCTTAAACACTCCCTTCACCCTCTACATCTTCAACATTAGCCATGATAAAATAATAATAATAATAATAATATAACAATTATATGAATATGAAAGGAAAGGAAAGAAAAAAAATGCAAATAAAAGTAATAGCTCAAAAATAAAATACAACAAATTAAGAAATTCACTCTCCAACTAATAAGCACTATTATATAATCTGATTGGAACCTCCTTTGTGTGTGGTTTCCACCTGGTTTAAAATTAAAATGAGATGCATCACTTTTTCATTCATTAAAAGATAATTATAAGAAGCTTGAATAAAAAGGCGGTAATATCGGCCAAGCACTTCAAACAATAAATATAAGAAAAATAATTATAACAAAACAACAAAATAAACTGAAATAAACAAGAGGCGGTAATACCGACCAAGCACTTTAGACAATAAATATAAGAAAAATAACAACAATAAACATTAAAAGATAATTATAAGAAGCTTGAATAAAAAGGCGGTAATACCGGCCAAGCACTTTAGACAATAAATATAAAAAAAATAACAACAATAAACATTAAAAGATAATTATAACAAGCATGAATAAAAAAGGCGGTAATACCGGCCAAGCACTTTAGACAATAAATAAAAACAATATCAACCAAATAAAATGAAATAAACAAGAAAAATATTAGCAACTAATAAGAATAGAAAATAAAAGAAAAATGGTTGAACCAACCAAAATCCAACAATTAATAGTCCAATATCCAAAACGTTAAGGTCAAATTTTTTTTAGGCGGTAAAACCAGCCACTTGATTTGTTTTTTAATTTTTTTTTTTTGAGGCGGTAAAACCAGCCAATTAAATTTTTTTATATGATTTTTTTTTAGTTTTCCAATAATCAAATCTAAATTTGTTACCTTTGCTTGCTAGCTCCCCGGCAACGGCGCCAAAATTGCTTGACCGCTTTTTATGATCGGCTTGTTTTAACTCGCAAGTGCACGAGTGTGCGATGTAGCAATTAACTCGGTAAGATCGAGGTCATATCCACAGAGAGCTAGATCTGGAAATTAAGCTAAGTAACAAAAAAAAACTCAAGAGAAATTAAATTAACAATAACTTGGTTGAAAATAATTGATGGATTTGTTTTCAAAGATAAAAAAAATGTAAATAGATTTTAAATGACAAGAAAAGTAAGTCTTGGTCCAAATCAATTTTAATGGTGATGTATTGGTGATTTCTTCAACATATATAAGATAACTCAACCTAATCTCAACGATGGTGATATTAGATCGGAAGATATTACAATGAAGATTAGAAAGATGAAGATTGATTATTGCTTAAGAATGAACTAGTACTTTCATATTAAGTAAGACATTGAATCAAGCAATCTCTATACCAAAACTAAAGTTTGTGCATAAAAATTCAAGATTATAACATTACCTAAATGATTTCTAAAATTTCTTTATAATAATAAATCATTCATGAAGAAAATAAGAAGATAAACATTAAGATTCATTCATATCCTAAAGAACTCACCTCAATCACCATTATCCTTGATTTGGATCCAAGAAAGAGTTTAGCCAACCATGATTATATATAAGAACACTTCAATAAACATGAAAGAACTTGAATCCAACTGAAAAAATAAGTTTTACAAACTAAAGAACCGAAATCTATAAAGAAGAACACAATACAATTTCAGAAAAAATTCGGACACAAATCTGACTCTAACTTTGGACAGCAATTCGACCCTCTTAGAAGCTTTTCTTGGAGAAGTCTATTAGAGACATATTTATAGGCAATTCTGTCACCTTTCTAGATCATTAAAGAACAGCTCATTTGGACACCTGAGTCAAAAGTTATGGGCAAAACACCGAAAGGTGTTCTGAAAAATCAAATCAAGACAGCTTTACAACTAAGATTGACATTGAAACCTTGAGTGTTTAATGGTTGAAGTTTGCACACAACATAAGGCAAGTTTGGGGTTGAAATAAATCATATGATATTCTTTTCTAGAATTAGAATATAATTAATTTTTGGGACAAATTTGGAGCACTTATTTGAACCAAGATTTGCTTCAATCTTCAACTAAATCTCTCTTCAATTCTTTGTTCTGAATTCCGACGTTGAATTTTGTGAATTAATTCATTTAAGCTCCAAAAACCTATCGAAACATTAAAACAAACTTCATTACTAAAAAACACATCAATTATTATAAAAACAACCAAATAAAAACAATAAATACATATGTAAAATAAGAGACTTAATGACACTTTTGATGCAGAATCAGTAGTACACAACTCCTTCAAAAATTTGGCATACTTGAGAATTTGGTTGATAGCATCAAGCAAAGGAATCTTGAGTTCTACTTTCTTGAAAACCTCTAAAATATCTTTTTCTTTGTCCTCTTTTTTTGACCTAGAAGAACTAACAGGAAAGGGTGGAATTGCTTTAAAACTGGAATTCATTGAGTGAGGAGTTACCTTTGGAGTGTTGGTCGTTGTTTTAGTTTGTGGAGAAGGATGATGTTCCTTCTTTGTACTCAATTCAGTTTCTATCTCTTTTTCTTCCTCCATCTCAATTTGTTTTGACCTTTTCTCTTCAAGTTCTTTCCCACTTCTCAGCACGATCGCACTAACATTCTCTTTTGGATTCAATGCTTGGGAAGGCAATTTTCCATTCATTTGTGCCTCCAATTTCCCTACACTTGAAGCTACTTGCCCCATTTGCTTCTCCAAGTTGTGAATACTTGACCTTGTTTCCTGTTGAAAAGACATGACATTTTGTTGTAAGGTAATAGTATTAGAAGCTAAAGTTTTCATCATCTCACGAAGATCATAATTGGATGACGACCCCGTAACATTGGAGTTTGTGAATGGAGGGGGTTGTCTTGCTTGATAATTCTGTTGGGGCTGAAATCCATGGGGATGGAATTGTCGGACTTGATTGCCTTGTTGGGATGGGTTGCCATAGCGTAAGTTGGGATGATCTCTCCATCCGGGATTGTACGTGTTGGAAAAGGGATCATATTTATGCTGGGGCTGTCCGTTGAATGCTCCATCAATTGTATGAGCTTGTTCAATATAATCTTCTTGCATTGTTGGGCACATATCCGAAGCATGTCCTTGTAAGGAGCATATGCTACAAACTTTCACCTGCTGCACATTTCCACAAGCCAAAGAACGCACAAGAGAAGTAAGATCATTAACTTTATTCTCAATGTTAGAAATACTTACCTCATTTACTCGTTTGTTGGAGAAGTCTCCACGAGTGCCAAACTGTTTTGAGTTGGCTGCTATGTTTGAGATCAATTGGCGTGCAGCCTCGGGTGTCTTATCCACCAATGCGCCTCCACTTGCAGCATCAATGATACTACGGTCAGTAGGCATTAATCCTTCATAGAAATATTGAATGAGCAACTGATCGGGTATTTGATGATGAGGACATTGAATGCACAGTTGCTCAAATCTTTCCCAATACTCGGAGAGTGTCTCTCCATGAGATTACTGAATCCCACATATTTCTTTCCTTATGTTGGCAACTCGAGATGCTGGGAAATACTTCTCAAGGAAAATCTTCTTCATGGCATTCCAAGTTCCAATAGATCCTAGGAGAATAAAGAAAAGCCATGCCTTTGCTGCCCCTTTTAAAGAGAAAGGGAAAGCTTTCAACTTAACCTGTTCTTCATCAACTCCATTCGGTTTCATGCCAACGCAAACCATATGGAACTCCTTGAGATGAGTATGTGGATCTTCTCCTGCAAGACCATTAAATGTTGGTAATAAATGTATAAAACCAGATTTGAGCTCAAAGTTTACATTATTGTCAATGTTTATGCATAGTGGCTGATTTTCCACATTAGGAGCAGCAAGCTCCTTGAGTGTTTGTTGTCGTGCAATAGCCATGGTGTTGAGGCGAGCTTCCTTTCTTAACCTGCGTAAAGTGCTTTCTATTTCAAAATCAACCTGCACTTGAATTTGATTAGTAGAACGGGTCACAGGCGTCAATTGCTAAGAAAATTCAAAAGAAAGAAACCACACAACAGACGAAAAATAATGCAAATTATATGAAAATCCAACGCTAGGAAACTAAAATTGCCTAAAAACCTTAGATAACAGTGGAATTTGGCCTCGAAATGGTAAGGTTAGTGGTTTTACCACTAGTCTTGTTCAAAACATCATTTCCCTTCAGGAAACAAAAGGTCGAACCCTAATTCCACAAACAAATCTGTTTTGAACAGTACCGTTGCGGCAAGTGAACAGTACCGCCCGCAAGCAAAAAAAAATTTTTTGTTTTTTTTTTCTGAATAATAATAAATAATAATCACAGAAAATAAAAATAACAGTACAAGCACAAGAATTAACTAAAATTACTTCCCCGGCAACGGCGCCAAAATTTGTTGCGATGTCGCAGTCGCACAAATTAATTACCCTTACACTTAAATCACACAAGATAGTATAGAGCAAGCAAGGGATCGATCCCACGAGGAAGATTTAGTTCAGATTTTTATGCTATACGTTATGCAATTGGGGGGTTTTGATTTGTGATAATCTAAAATATGGAAGAAATTAAACTAGTGAACACGATCAATTAAAACTGAAATTTATCAAGAAAAAAAACCTTGGTCACAAGCACACATCCACCTACAGAAATCAGAACTGATCCTTAAAAAGAAACTCCAGTTTATATTCTGAATTTTTATCTTTTCTTAACTTTGGTTAATTAACGGATCCGCCGTATAACTAGCCCTAACCAATAAATAATCACAGTGTCTGCACTAATGATTTAATCTAATGGCAGCCTTAAGATCTAGATAAATTCATTAATCTTAACAACCAAGTTGTCTGCTTGTGTTGCTTTGATCGAATGTTTTCCCTAAGTTTAATAACGTAGTTCCGCCACAATTATCAAGCTTAGTTGCTTCACAAGTTTATATACCCTAACTCCGGTTCTGATATCAAACTTAGCAATAGATTGTTCACAATAATAACTTAGAGTCCGCTCTAGCAATTATCAACAACAATCATAGAAAACATGCATAGGAAAACAATCATACTCATTCATAATACAAACTGAAAATAAATGAAGAATAAATCTCACAGTTCTTGAAATCTGAAAGTTTCTGCGTCCTTGCAACCAAGAAAAGAGCTTAGCCTTGCATATCTATTGAACAACTACTCCTAAAGATAAAAGAAACCATTATTTCTAGTATGTAGAGAGGAGAGTTTGTGTTTCTTCACTTCTAGTTGCTACCACCTTTCTTTGATTCTATTGCACTCCCTCTTCTTTCTTGGCTCTCTTGGTGTCTATATATAGGCTTCAATGGCAGCTCCTCTTGCTTCTTTATCAATAATGGTGGCTGCCAAACATGCCAAACTTTGACATTAGTAGTCACCACAAACAACCCACCATTGTAGCCTCCTTCTTTGACAATGGCAGCATTCCAACTTGTAGCTGGTTTGTGGTTGGTGATTTGAGGTTGGTGGATTAAGGTTGGTGGCTACTTTTCTTGACCTTCTATACTGATTTACTAGAGGGGCTAAATTGCTGAAATTATAACTTGGATGATAGTTTAGAAGCTTCGAAACATAATTTGGACTCATTTCTTCACGAAACCTGATTGCTGGCAGAATTCAGTTGTCATCTTTACAAACTCATATCGCCCTCATCTGACATCGTTTTTGGATGAAAATTGGCGCGTTTCTAGAACTTTGAGTCATGAATCCAACAAAATTGAGTTTGCATCAATTGGACTTCTATAGCTCCAGATATGGAATTTTGAATGGACAAAGGTCAACAGTGGCAGAATACGAGATTTGACTTTGAAGGATGTGATTTCCATGATCTTCCTCTTTGTATTTTTCTTGCATTACATTTCCAGAAAGGTATGGATGTTAGCTTTTTAGATCCACTGGAATCACTTCATTTTGATCTCTAGAAATCACGCTCTGTACAAAACATCGACTGAACATCAAATCTGCCAATTATCTCCAATTTACTCCTTTTTGCATTTTTCATCCAAAAGTGCCTTCAAAACATAAAACAAAGAATATCAAGGCATTTTACATATAAAACATGGACAAAAAATTAGGTAAATGTGGGTGAAACAATCGAATAATATGGTTACATCACAAGGTCTATTATAATACTTCTTGAAATATTCAGGTTTACAAGCTCTCGCATTATTATCACTTAATTGTGCTCATATACTCATTTAACATGTATTCTTAAACCTTAATTTTCACACATACACTTTAACATATGATTGTAGGTTGTACATTAAATTATTATATTATTTATATTCTTTTGTTAAAGATAACAACTAAGGGAAAGGGATAGTATATAATTTGAAAACAAAGTGCAAAAAAAAAATGATGATAATAAAAGTATAGATAAGTTTGGTTTCGTAACCTCCCTAACCTAATAAATTAAGCCCGAAGGGGTGTTTTAACACTTAATACCCTAAAATCAACTGACTTGGGAGCTATTGGCCTAACGCTTGTTACATAGGTTGAGGAGAAAAGCTTAATGAAATTAAACATTGCACTATCTACGTATCCGTATCGGCAACCCGAGTTACTAAGCTCGTAGAGGTGTCTCAACACCTAATGCCCTAAGACCAACTGATCTAGGAGTCATTAACCGAAAGCTCGCTATATAGGTTAAAGCTGCATTGTGTTTGAAGTTACAAGCATATATATTTAAAAAAAAAACAAAAAAAGGAAGAAATAAAATCTCAACCTATGGAAGTTAACCTTAAATATTAGAACAAGAATTTTGTTTTTTCCAAGTAAAGCCCTATAACTATGTGTTGATATATTGAGCACAAAAGAAAGGTTTATTAATATCTTGTTTAAGAGTTATTGAGCAGAAATATAAATTTAATGAGAATTTGTTTATCCGAATAGATTAATGGAAGTTGAATGATGAATACCTTACTTTGTGAAATTTACAAATTATTATTCTATTTTAATGCTTTGATTACTAAAGACTAGCAATATGCTGGTTGGAGGGTGTGAATAGTACTTAAAAATACATTTTTATCAAGGTTTTATATCATCATTTTGCACTTGAAGTATCAATAACTCCTTAACTAAAGCATGTTTTATACTAACATATCTAATAATATAAGATACATTTAATTTATGGTAAATATTCATTTTAAATACAGGTCTATCACATAAATGAAAGGATTGATTGACGAGTTTAAGAACTAAAATTGAAAGGACAAAAAGATGGCCAAACTTAGAAAAGAAATGTTGGTGCAGTCCAAACTAAAACACTATTCGATAATTGGGTTATATCTGGAGTTGTAGATCTTTGATTTAGGTTTATTTTATATGGATGTAAAGGTAAGACATAAACCTATAACTTTCATATGGAGCCCAAAAATTAATAAGGCTATTTTCAAGATTGTAGTAACAATGAAGAAGTCTGAATCTGTCTTGCAGCCCGAATACTATATAGTGTTTGGACCATATCTAGAGTTCTAAAAGTCCAAATAATCTCCATTGTTTTTCCTGGAAAGCTGAGATAATTTTCTACAACATTCATGTTTTCAAATGGTTCCAATTCTGATGTTATCAATGATGTTTTGGACAGAATACAGATGATAAGGATTGTCACCAAGTCAAGAGTTGGCCACCCACTCATCAATTAGTTATCAAATCAATAGTTTCCAATTTTGACCTATAAAAGGAGGCATTTGCCATGCATTTAGGCATCTTGGCCCCCAAATCAAAATCATGCTATTGCTTTCTCTTTTTGTATTTTTGTAATTGATTAGTACTTAAAAATGCATTTTTATCATGGTTTTATATCATCATTTTGCACTTGAAGTATCAATAACTCCTCAACTAAAGCATGTTTTATAATAATATATCTAATAATACTCAATACCTTTAATTTATGGTAAATTTTCATTTTAAATGCAGGCCTATCACATAAATGAAAGGATTGATTGATAACTTTAAGAACTTAAATTGCAAGGGCAAAAAGATGAGCACTGTTCCGTATTTTGACCATATCTGGAGTTCTAAAAGTTCAAATGAGCTGAAATTTTTACATAAGAAAGCTGAGACAATTGGCTACAACTTTCATGTTTTCAAGTGGCTCCGGTTTTGACGTTATCAATGATGTTTTGGGCAGACAATAGAAGATAAGGATTGTCACCAAGTCAAGAGTTGGCCACCCACTCATCAATTAGTCATCAAATCGATAGTTCCTAATTTTAGACTATAAAAGGAGGCATGTGCCATGCATTTAGGCATCTTGGTTTCCAGATCAAGATCATGCTCTTCCTTTCACACTTGGTACAACAAATGCTTGGCACTTTCATAGTTCATACTGTATGGTATAACCGACACCTGAGCTATGAAAGGTACTTGATTTGTTGTTAACATAAGTTATAATCATGAATGCTTGACGAGATTTACAAGTACTAGCATTAATTGAATAAGATGACTAATGTAATCATGTTAACAATCTACAATCTTATTGGAACCTCCTTTGTGTGTGGTTTCCAATTGAATAATAAGAGTTTAAACTATACTTGTTTGACATACCATTAGTGGATCCTCTAACCTTGATATTTGTTATTATCATTATTTAATTGTTACATAAATATTCCATCTCAAAGTTCTTATCATCATCCTCTTCTTCTTCTCCTTCTTTTTCTTTATTATTATTATTATTATTATTATTATTATTATTATTATTACTATTACTA